>NW_025999991.1:3105420-3116058 GCF_001458135.2 Marmota marmota marmota | reverse complement strand
TATATATATATATATATATATATATGTATATACAAAGATGAAGTGTGGCTAAATTATGAAACTCTCTTAGAGGAAATTAAATATTAAGAACATGAGAATTCAAAATCAATTTACTTGGTTTTATTTACTCACTTATTTATTACAATGTACCTTGGCACTACAGCAACTCAAGCCAGTTTTTAAAGGTGCACCTGCCCATGACGTGACAATCTACCAGTGAGTCAGATAATTCCTTGCCACAAAGGGTACTGCAATTTTCATAAAACACAGAAAAGGCAATTTATTAAAAGCTACATAGTCTTCATCTGAAAACAAAAACAAAAGAAAAAAATTAGGAACTAGTGAAAAATTCTTAAAAACAAAAACAAAAACAAAAAAACCCAAAACAAACAAACAAACAAACAAACAAAAAACAAGCCCTCTTGGCTTATTTATTAAAACAGGTTCAGGCTATTGTTAATTTTTTTTAAAAGATCCCAAATTAGAAAAATGATGTGACATCAAAATAGATTCACAAAAACATGAGTAGAAAAAGCAAAGGAAAGGCCTCCAAAAAGGTGCTTTACAATAAAGCAGACTGCATGAAATAAAACAATAAGAAATAAAAAAACTTTTTATGTATTTTATGAAAAGAAAACAATAAACAATTTTATGATTGTATTATAAGTTAGGGGAGTAATATTTACTGTCCCTCAGAGAAAAGGGATGACATTATAACCTGATATTTGATTTTTTTTTTAAATTTAGAAGAGAACCTGTTCTAAAAAGGACCATAATGACAATAAGCATATGTGGTACAAGGAAGAAACGTTTCCTCTACAATACATACATCCTTCCTGATGACAGTTTCAAAATGACAAACACAGGGGAAATCATTTTATCCCGCATCCTCTCCTTCGTTAATAAAGCTCTTTGGGCTACAGGCACCTAAACCCATTTCTATGGGTTTCCTTCCTTGTATGGAAAATTAAGCAAAACAAATCAAATCAATCCTTTCATGGGTTTAAATTTTTAAAAACATCTTTTAGTAAAACACATGTATATCTATTTAAAAGCAAGACAAACTGAATTGCATACAAACTTTTACATATATAATCTATAAGCATGATATTGTCCATATTTTTATGCCAATTTGAAGAAACTGTTTGAAACAGTTTGAAGGAATTTAAAAAAATGCTCTGTTTCAAAAATGCCTTGATATAGAAAAAAAGGGCACCTCATTATTTGTTGATTTAATCTGAATTCTAAGCTTCCTGATTTGTCTAGTATAAATTTACTCATAACTAGGCCCAAAATAACATTTCCTTCTAGATATTACTCTACCAAAAACTTTGATTAATTTCCTCTGAACATATATCAGTATCTGAAGTGATGAATATTTAAAAAAAGGTAGTTAAATGGCATGTAAAGTATTTACAATAAAGCAAAATGCTTAAGTATTCTGTTATACATATTTCCTAGTAAAACTAAGTCTAAGACTGATTCATGGTTGTTTGCTGTCATCACTGGTAAGCTGTTTTGAATAGCAGCAGGGTAGAGTACATGCCTAGTCACAATTTACAAAATTGATGCCATATCAAAATAGAAAGAAAAAAAATCTTCACAAAATAGTAAGTAGAATAAAAGTGGCACATTTTTAGTTTAATTTCACTGAAACACATCACTTCTAGTCATAGCATTAGTGGTATTTCAAAAGCCAAAGGAGACTCTTTAGTGCTGAAGGGATAAAGACAGAGCATTGGTATTTAAAGCACATTCCTTAGAAGAGAATTTCTGCTCTGTATAAATGAAAACTGACGAGAAAGCAGCAAGCGCTTTCTTGAGATGACTTTCAGCTTCCCAACTCACCCTGGTCTGCCTGCCATTTCTTACTTTGAACACAGCCCTTGCCTATAATCTCAGAACTAATTGTAAATATTTTTACTAATAATTTTTCAATGAACAATTTAAATTTAATACAGAGAAAAAGGCAAAGAGAACCTTAAAGTTATTATTAAAATAGTGTTGACCTCATGGACCTCCAACAAGCTACTCTAGGACCTGCTGAGTTGAGAACTATGGGTTTGAAGAGTGCTTTCCTAATGGAGTATGCACCCAGCTGGATGAGCTCTTAAGACAATTTGCATTTGGATAGAAGTTTCTACAAGCAGTGCCAAAATTATCCTCACATATCTAACACATGCCTCTTTACATATGGGTTACATTAATAAGGAAGCATATCATCCAACCTGATTAAGAATGAAGGCTTCTTATATTTAGAATAACAATAACAATAGGTCTTTTAAAAGATGTTAGCTCAAAGTGCTGCTTTAATTAACCTACGAGTACCTGTAATTACTTGTGGAGATTTAGTCTACTATTATATATAAAGTTTAAGTGTATACGCATGTCTACACATATGTATACTTGCACACATATTTATGTCTATATATCCCTGTCTAGTCTATTTATCTATGTCTACCTATATCTAAATTGGACCTCAATTAAATGGTTATAATGTTGAGCCACACCATTTATAATGTGCATAGGGTGAAATCAGAAATAGAGGTAGACAAATGACGGTACTTGGAAGACTAAAGGGAATAAACTGTAAAGAAAAAAGAATGTGTTTGCAGAACAGGATGCTAAATTTGAGATGCTGGGGAAACACAGCCACATTTATATATGATTTTGAGATTAGGGTGCTAAGGTCTGTGTTGGGCTAGATAATTGGAAGAGAAGAATTGAGGAATGAACAGTTCAATGTACTAAAAATTGTCTTTCTGGGTATTAAAATCACCTGGAGTGGTGTTCTGAAGAGTGGAGATAAGTGCTGAAGTCTCCAGGAGTGATGAGGATTAGCAGCAGGGAGGAGGGTACCCTATGCCAGGTACGTGATGGGAGTAGGGGTGTGTGTGCACAAAGAGGGGAGTGAGAGAGAAGAGCAGAGGTCTGAAGATGCTGGGGTAGGCAAGTGAGGACCCCCGCCTCACATTCAGGCCGGAGGACAAGGCATATTGGAAAGAAGATGGTCATCACCTTGCCATGGTCACCAGCCATATCACTGTTCTGCCTGAAATATTTGCATGGCTTGCCTCTTCTTCTGAATAAAGTTTGAGTTCTCTGCTGGCTCTAAGCCTTGTGCTCGGCCCCAGTGACTTTTTGTTTTCTCACCCACCACTTCTCCCAGCCAGCCACATTTCAGCAGTGCTGTCACTCCTCTTTGGACTCGCCAGCCTCTTCTTCATTACGCGGTCTTCAAGGAGGCTCTCCTTCTGCTCCCTCTCTCCACCTGCCCTGGCCCCGGCTAACGCTAACCTCTGTTCACCCTTATATTCTCAAGGTCTGCCCTATAGCTTATATTTCTTCCAAGAAGCTTTCTGACTAGCCTAAGCTAGTTGTCCCTAGTTTCCCCCAATAAGCTACTAAACTCTCTCCAGGATAATTGCTTTTGTCTATTTTATCAAATAGCTCATAACCTCTGCAAAACCCAAGAGCATGCATTTTTCCAAATATATTTTAGTATCTGTTAGGTGGCTGTCAGTTTCCTTAGCATTTTTATATCACCATTGAATCATCACTGCCTACTTAAGAACCTGGAACACATATTCTTGTATTCAGAATTCCATGGACAAGACAAATGACTTCTACTTACTTATTACTTTATGCAGTAGGCATTGGTAAATTGACACTCAGAGCAATATCACACCTATGCAATACTCAAGAAAAAAGCAGTTCTGTGTTTATATGAAATAGTTTTACTATGAAGTAAGTTTTAGTTTGCCTAAAAAAAAAATACCTTCTCCATCAACATGTCGAGAGTCTAAAATCTCACTGTTAGAATGCATAACATTGAACATAAAATTTTAAACCAACTGTCACAATTTTAAAGTGAAAATGTTAATAGACTTAATGTTTTGCACCTGGATATTGCATGCAAATTCATAAAAATGAATCTTGCTTGTTGCATATGGAAAATTCAATTTCTAAAACTATACACATTGACATGGTACAAATGGTATGATCATGAAAGGAAACATATGTGTTGATCTAATGCCAATCAAGAAAATTGAAAAATGTACATTAGATTGTTTTATGACTTATTAGAACTGCAAACTTATTTTAATAAAGTCAAGAAGCAAAAAAGTTTCCATAGAATCATGGATATGAAAATCACTACCTGGGGTCATCAAAACCATCACCTGACCTCAAGCAACAGGTCCAATGTCCCAATAATCCAATGAAGGTATGCTATTCTTAAAGATTTTTTAAGCCCTGTTAAACATTTTTAAAAGAACTATGGAAAACAATTATTTTAAAATTTTGAAAGGAATAGTTTTAAATTGTATTTACTTTGAATAATAGAGTAATGTTGCTACAAGGGAAAAATAAAGCTTCATTTCATCCTGCTCTCTAATTCATGACCAGAGAATAAAAAGATTGGGATGTTATTCCCACTTTACCTAGCAAGTAAAGTCCAGGCCACTCTTCCCTACCTTCTGACCCAGAGTCTGTCTCACCTCCTTCCCTGCCTGTTAATCTAGTTCTGAATCTCAACTGTTTCTCGGCATTATCCTGGTCTGGATGGGTTATAGCCTGTTGTGGTCTAAAACGTGCTTATCACCTCAGGAACACACAAGTCCAACATTAAAGGCATTAACTTTAATCTTAAGTATGTCCTCCAATCCAATACGCTGTTACCAAGTAATGACAAAATCATCTTCCCTTCACTGAGCTATTCATATTATTGAATCAAACAAACAAACAAAACCCAAAAACTTTGATGTGCTTCATTATCTATATAAATTTTACCAAAAATAAAATATTTTGTTTGTGAAAGCAATAGCATTTGTAATTTCAGCAAGAACTTAGGTCTTATCTCTCCGAAATGAGAACAAGACACATACATCAGTAGTTTCCCATTCTCAATACTGCTAAATGTTAACATCATCAAACACTTTCTACATAGTAATTTTCTCTTTTGGCCTTAAAATAAGTGCCATAGATTCTCATGGCAACTTGCCTCTCAGTTCTGGAACTAATTATTTCCATTCTGTTTCCTACCAAACAACACAGTCCCTTTGCTTTCTGAAGTAGTCCTTTGTTTTGGTTTTAAGACTCTGCCAATGTCTTTGTCTACTTCTATTCTGAATCTTTTAAAAAAATGAATGAACCCATGTTCTTTGGAAAAACATATCAATCTATTCTAAATTGCTGTGCCTCCCAATTAAAATTTGTTTTCATATGTGAATAGTTTTCTCTACAGGTCAAATTATCTATCGATAGTACCTCTAATAGAATTTGTCTTCTCCATTTACCCTTCCCTTTTGTTGTGAATCAGAGGAAATTGGCCTCTATTCCCTCAATAAGAAGGACTCCAGGGAGGGACAAAGCTTATTGTCATGTCTGCAATTAGTCACTCAAGCTCAGAGCATCTCCTACCCACCCAACTTTGAATACCTTATACCCTTATTTTCCATCTGCCTGGCTCCTGGCTCTATGACTTTTTTTTAAAAAAATAAGTACTATATTAATTTTATTAAATGGATACATTGTTTTTTAAAAAAAATATATTTATTTGTTCAAATCAGTTATACTTGATAGCAGAATGCTCTTCAATTCATTGTACACAAAGGAGCTCAGTTTTTTTACTTTTCTGGTTATACATGAAGTAGGGACACACCATTTGTGCAAATGTACATGCACCTAGGATAATCAGAGGTGGATAGTATAAGCTCAGGTCTGGCCTCTGGAAACTCCAGATGTCCCATGTTGCCTTGATTCTTCCAGCTGAAGAATGACTCTTCTGATCTTGGCCATTCTACCCTCGAGATGTAGGACTTCTGAAATCTCTTTGCTTACACAAATCTGAAGACAGAACATGCCATAAAACAAATCTCTGATGTCTTTTTTGACCAAGAGAGAGGTGTTTGCTTTCTATATTGTTTTAACTGTATCCCTAGACAACTCATAAGGTGACAGAGTAAAAATATGGCTAAATATTTTTAATTCACAGGAAATAGCATATGCTCACTTAGCAGACTATTGTGTTTTTTAGGTGATTACTATCTACACAGGCATTTCTGTGTAACAGAAAACTTATGAAGAATATATGTATATATACTCATATATACATGCATACATATATAGTTATACTTTTTAATACTGATTTGAAATTCCATATTTCCAATATAGAGATAACATAGATTTCTGAATATACAGTATTCATAAAATTGTGACATTATCCAAAATAAATTAGCAAATGTTGTTTTCTCTTTCTCCCAAATTTGTTTTTCAAAGTTACTTGATTTAGTTTCCACTTCAGACCACAGATAGTAGTCTTCTTAAGTTGTAATAAGGGTGCCATAGGATCTATAATTCCTTCCCATTCCCAAAGCTACTTCAGTAGTGATTTGAGTAAGAATTAAATAGCATTTTAGACCCAAGGAGGGATTTTATTATATTTATTTTGTTTTCTTTAAATCTGAAAAAATAAATCTACCCTTGACACATGCTTTCTCTCAAACATAATTTTAACACCCAAGCCATCTCACTATTTCTTATATTTATTTTTTACATAGGAAAACCTCAAACAAGCTTTTATTTCCTTCCCTAAATATAATAAAACACACTTTATTTTATTATTTTTATTCTGGAACATTATTTCAAATACTTGCCTCTGAACTCCATTTTGATTTTGTGTGAAAAGAACATTCTGATTAAAGCCAGGAAAAAAAAAACTCAAGTATTAAAATGGCTCACCAGGAATTAATAATAACAATCTGACTAAACCTGCTTGGTAATTCAACATGAAAGGAATAGCACTTAATATACCTTTCATCTTTAAACTTTCTACTGCAGGGAAAGGTAGCTGAATCCATGTGAGTGTTGTCATGGAGTCAAACATGGCAGTACCCCAGGGGACATGCTCTGCTCATGCGCTTCAACCTCTGGGGAGGGGTCTTAGCTCTTCATTTCCCATCAGTGACTCCTGCCTTATTGTTTGCTTCCTGAAGCTTCAAAAGTCTGTAATCATTGTACCTAATTTCAATGTTGTGATAAGGCTGACGTGAAAAAAATAACTGTTAATATTTATATTCCTAAATTACTATAACAACACGTATAGATTTATAATAATAGTAAAATATTATAACATACTACAACATTATTATATATTCAATATTGGAGCATTCCGTCAAATGTGGCTATATAAGGAAAGACTAAATTAAACACTGTAAATTAAATGCTGAACATTTGATCCATGATGTTTGTAGATCAACTATGTATCATTTTTAATATTTTAACATATACTACAATATTTATTTCCCTTAATGTTTTTATTAAACCAAATACAGATATTTCAGTAGTTAAATTTATGTAAGCCCACATATTATTCTTCATTTTGCAGGTCAGCAAAGTATAACACACGTAGCTAAACACTAACTCAAGATAATACCAATGGTAAACTTAGTTAACTTCCAGATCTGACTATTTTACCCAATGTATCATACTTAGTGTCAAAATTTCAGAAGCTAGGCCAGATCTATATTTTTCAACTTCGTCTTCTAGCATTACTCAATCATTGTCACAGAGCAGAAGGATATATTACTTTAAAAAAATATATTATGTTTTTCTACCTTTTCTACATTAAGCATGTTTTTAGGAGCATTCAGTGTAGTTGTTCATGTAAAATTCCATGCAGTGGAGTCCCCTATGTTGCACGTCCACCAGATTTTCCTCTCTACTCCCCCAGTAGCTAACGTCCCAGCCACCTCTTCCTGAGACTTCCTGAACAGTGCTGCCACACATTCGCTGTGTCTCCCCTCAGGGTTCTATGAGAGTTTCTCTAGCAGGTAAGATGAGGAAACAGAATTAGCACAAATTCTGTGCACACACAGATAAAACAAAGGACACATCATGCACAAACATGCATACAAAAAACACACAATAATATAAAGAGCAGCACACAGAAGGAGGGCAATTAGAGTGAGCATGAGAATAAAACAGAATAAACAAATAAACAGAAAGCTATTTTTAGAAATCAACAACTGTGCCAAGAAATAACTTGATAGTATCCCAGTACTGTCTCAGCCTGGGTTACCTACCAAAAGAATGAAGAGCAGAAAATAAAATAATAAAATAAAATAAAACAAAAAATAGGGGATAAAGAAAGAGAAGAGAAAGATATTCATCTTTCTATCATCATTTATCTAATATAATAACGTTTGTCACATCCATCATTAATCATAACCATTCATAAATCAAGGGGCAATGAAGGATAGAGCAGGAAGAGGAGGGGGAATGAAGTATCAGATGTTAAAAAGAAAAAAAGTAAAGAAAGGGTGTTTGTCTAGCACACAAAACAGGGAGGAAAAGCTAATGACAGACCATGATCTAAGCCTTTCCATATGCCTGTTGTTAAAATTTCTCATCCTGACTCAGCCTCTTGACTCGGGCTCCCCTTTCCACTCATGTATAACTCATCAAAATTGTAGCTGATGCAATGCCAGGCAGGATGGTTTGGACTCCATTGGGTTAAGATGGGGCAGAAGCAGCAGCCAGGCAAAAGAACAATATCAGTGAATTTCAAATTATCCATCAAAAGAGAAACGGAACTATTGGGGCGATTCAGATTGACAATGAGTGGAAACTGGGCTGGGCTGTGGGACCTGTGCTGGCTTTGTTCTTCCACAGCCTTGTTATTCCTTTGGTGGTGCCTTCATTATTTTCAAGATAAGCTGCTGGCAGAGTCAAAAACCCTGCCATCCCCACTATGCATCCCAGTTGGGGCGTCAGAAAATAAATAACTAATACAAACAATCATAAGGGCCTGAGCATGTGAAGGAAAAAGCATGGAAAATTGTTCCAGATCTATTTCACATTTATTTTGTTATATTTGACTCACATAGAATCAAATATTTATGTTTCAATATCCCTTATGCAGTAAAATTCTTTGGGGGAAGAAATGAAGTATATTATAACATTTACATAGAGGTTATAAAGGAATGGATATTAAATGAACTGGGCTGACTGTGATAGTCTATTCAGGGCCTGGCGATCTCATGAGAAGGTGTCACCACCTGGGTCCCCAGGTGAAACTGTAGTTGGCCCCTTCTTTAAGATTTCTTTTTAATTTTATCTGAAACACTTACCGCATCCTTTTCATAGATAAATGTGAATTACAGTCTGTCACTATTCTCACAATCTTAAAATCTCTGGGAATAAATTGATGAGATTTTTACTGAAATGGATTTAGGACTGGGAAATGATGTCTATGCCTTTCCAAATAAACATTGTTTAAAAATTGGACATGAGTTTCGATGATTAATGTGTTAGCTTGATCAAAGTGTCTTTCATATTCATTATTTGTTGATGATATCCAACTTCTGAAAATATTCACCTTTTTGACACCTGAAGGTATTCAAATGTGAGGCCAAAATTAGCTAAGTTGTAACAATAAGGTGATAATTGCTAACTGTAAAACTACATCCAGAATGCATTTAGCAAAACACTAACTTCACTCTCCTTCTGCTTAAATGACTTTTCATCTCTGAATTTCTTTCAAAACTAGAAGAAGCATTACATTAATTAATTTTGTATGTTACAGTGTTAGGTTTAGACCACATAAAAAATTTACTTGGGTAGCAGACCATTTTATTTTTATGTTGTGCTGGTAAAATTTGTTACCATAAATATATGTGATCCAGGTATACTATAGTTAAGCAAATTTGAATCTCAATTGTAGCAGCCTTTTTTTTATTAGACCTGTACTTCTGACATTTGATCATGCATTGAAATAGTTTGAGAAGCTTTCTAATAGCACCTATAACAATCGAATAAGATTTTCAGGAGGTTAAACTTAAGTATCAATATTTTTTGAATCTCCTAAAGTGATACTATTGTGCATCTAGTTTTAACACTACTGAAAAGACTTTAACACTACCAAAAAATGTTTTCTCTATATATTTTTGCACCCAGAATTGTAGTGAGCACCTAGCTGAATAAATCATATTTCAACAAAGAAAATGATGAATTGCCTAAAGCATGAATGTCACCTCAAGACCAGGTGAATATTTTCTTCCCTTTACTTAACATAGACCTTTCAATTTTCAATTACTGTATACTAGCACTTGTTCTATGCAGTTTTATTTGTGAATATAAGAATCTGGCAGTTAGAAACTACTTTACCTTGATTTGTATCTTTTAAACACAAAACGATTCACTAAGTATATCAAACATCCTCATTTATTGAAACTTTTTTTCTTCTAAGTGCAAAGAACAAGAGTAAGTACTGCAATTGAATTAAAGAAACAGATTTCAATGTGTACAAATCAAATGAGGTGATATACCATATTAAGAAAATGAGTGGTAAAACCCACAGGATCATCTAAATAGATGCAGAAAAAGAATTTAACAAAATTCAACAGCTATTCATGATAAAAAGTCTAAACAAATAGATATAGAAGGACCTACATTAGCACAATATAGGCCATTTATGAAACACCACAGCTAACATAGTAATGGATGGGGAAAAGAAAGCTTTTCCTCCAAGAGACCCACTCTCACCACTTCTGCTCAAAGTAGTCCTAGCCAGAGCAATTAGGCAAAAGAAAGAAGCAAAAGATATCCAAATTGGAAAAGAAAAAAAAAAAAAAAAAA
>NW_025999991.1:3026131-3105410 GCF_001458135.2 Marmota marmota marmota | reverse complement strand
AAAAAAAAAAAATATATATATATATATATATATATATATATATATATATATATCCCTCTGTTTTTAGATGATCTGATATGAATGTGGAAAACTCTAAAGACTTGGGCTAGGGTTGTGGCTCTGCAGTGGAGCACTCTCCTCTCACGTGCGAGAACCTGGGTTCAATCCTCAGTACCACATAAAAATAAATAAGTGAAATAAAGGTATTGTGTCCAACTACAACTAAAAAAATAAATATTAAAAAAGAAAACTCCAAAGACTCCAAGAAAAGCTTGTTAGATATAATAAACAAATTCTGTAGTGTACAGACTGCACATACACAAAAGAGTAGTATTTATTTGAACAACAATTAACTACCAAAAAATAGATTAAGAAACACCTTTATTTACAACATCAAAAAATAAGATACTTCATAAATTTAACTTAGGAAGTGGAAGAATTTAACACTGATACCTATAAGGGCTAATAAAAAAGTGAAGACATAAATAAAACAAGTAATATTTGAAACAAGTAATATTGTTAAAATATGCATATTATGCAAAGCAATCTATGGACTCAATTCAATCCCTATCATAATTACAATAATATTTTTCAAAAACATGTAATGTATGTGTGGAACCGTGAAAACACTTGAATTGTCAAAGCAAGAAAGAACAAAGTTGGAGGCAATCACTTTCTGATTCCCAGTTATGTTAAAAAGCTACAGCAATCAAAACAGTATGTTTGGGGGATAAAAACATGCAAATAGGCCAGTGAAACTGAACAGAGATCCCAGAAACAGACTCATGCATGTATGGCCATCTAAGTGTCAACAGGAGCACGTAGGAATTCATGATTAGGGAGGGAGGTCTCTATGACACGTGGTGTGGGAAAACTGGATGTCCATGTGCAAAAGAACGAAATTGGACCCTTAATAATATCCTCACCACCAACTCAACATGATCTAGACATAAGCACAGAGTCTGAAACCATATAGTTGTAAGAAAAAAAAAAAACCAGTAAAAGCTCCTTGATTTTTTTTTTTGTTTCAGAAGTGATTTTTTTTAATCTGATACCAAAAGCACAGGCAATAAATACGCAAAAACAAAGCTGGAACAAGAGAAAACTAAAGGGCTTATGCATGAAAAAGGGAACAGTGAGCAAAATGAAAACAGTCTCAAGGTGGGAAACCCTGGAAAACTGATAAGGGGTCAATATTCTAAATAGATACGGATTTCATATAACTGAATGGCAAAACCAAATTACTTAGTTAAACAAAATGACCAAAAGACCTGAATACACTTTTTCCAAAGAAGACATACAAATAATCAGGTATACAAAAAGGTGAGAAATATAAGTTCAACCTTAAGTGAGCTATCAGCTCACACACTGTTAGGAGGGCTATCCTCCCAAAGACACAGTCGTAAGTTTTAGTGTGGATGTGGAGAAAGGGAACACTGGGTACACTCTCGGTGGGAATGTTGATTGGTATAGCAATTATGAAAAATGATATGGGTTCCTGAAAAGAATTAAAACCATGATGACCATTTGATCCTGCAATTTCTCTTCAGCATAAATATATATCAAAGAGATATCTTCACTCTAATATCATTGCAGAACTGTCCGCAAAATCTTGATATGGACAAGCTGAATGTTCATTGTAAATGAATACAGCATAATAAATTTATAATGTACTTAATACTTATTAAATATCATTATATATTTAACATAAACAATGGGATAATATTAAGCCTTTAAAAAATGACATCTTGCCATATGCAAAACCATGGATGAACCTGAAGGACAATATGCTAAGTGAAATAAACACGATGATAAAAATTGCACAATCTCATTCGTATGTAAGTGCCACAACCTGTACAGCCGAGCCCTAGAAACCAGTGAGGGGCAATGAGGGATTAAGAAAGACACACAGACATTTATAGAGAGAAGCTGGGACAAGATGGGACACCAACCTCTGATGGGAGAACAGTAACCCAAAGCCAGCACAGCATGTTTACTTTATAAGTATTATCACAAAAAGATTATTTGTGGGAAAGTTTCTGCAAAGCAGGCAGTCTTGAAGGATGCAGTGCTTGCAAGATATTATGGTTACCTTGTTATGCTCAGAATTATCTATCACTGGCAGCCTGTGTCTGAGCTCAAGGTCAAGACTGATATATAGTTCCATGCCTTTGCACAGAACTTTCTCAGCAGGGCATTACTATAGTTCCTGGACAATCTTGTCTGCACTTTTTCATAGAAAGTTCCCAGGGCAAAGTGCAACCACAGCTCCAAGGCAGTCAAAGACCATGGTACAAGTCACCATTCCCCACATGTAAGATCCGAAAATGTCCAATTTATAGAAGGAGAGAACAGAATGCTTTTTTATCAGGGAGTATGTGGTGGGAACCAGGAAGATTTTAGTCAAAGGGTACAGAGATTCATTTACATAGGATGAAAAAATTCTAGAGATCCAGTATATTGCCTAATAACTACAGCTAAGAACACTGAAGTACATACTTGAATTTGAGTGGATCTAACATGTTCTTAAAACATACACATAAAGATAAACCATGAGAAGAGAAGGTAATGTTCATTAATTTATCAAAGCATCAAACATATAAAATTTTTAATGAAAAGTTAAAATTAAAATATGCAAAGTATGAAAATATAAAATGGGCTTAAAATAACTAAATATAATATATATTTATTAATTATTTTTATATTTAATATAATATATTAATTAATATATTAATTAATTAATTAATATATTAGTATAATAAATATAATAAAATTATTATATTTAATTAAATATATTAAATATAATATATATTTATTAAAATAACTAAATATAATATATATATAAATATAAAATAACTGGAATTTTAAAAATACAACTAAGAACATCACAAATTAAGCGACTAAAAGCTTTTTAATTTTATAAATAGATTCTCTGAGGGTCACCTTACTTTTGCATTAATTAGATGCAGTTACCATTCTGCATCAGGTAGCAGCTGTCATTTCCATGATTTGAACTATTACTGAGAATGAAAGAAGATTGGTAAGACCACACATATTAAGAACCATTTTCATTTATACAAGGTAGTAATTCCACCTTGAGAACTTTTGAAATGAAAAAAAATTTGTGTATTGGATATTTTAAGAGTCTCTAGGTAGAAGGATGTTGGGAAAAAATCCAAATAACCTCCAATTGGGGAAGATAGATTAATGCTTTGATTTATATCCCTTGAGATAATACTGTATCCCTTGAAACACTATCTGTGGACACTAAAAAGCAACAGGAAAACTGGTTATAATTATCAATAAAACAAGATATAATATTATTTGCAACAATGATTATAATGGTGTGTAAAATATTCTGGTCATTTTAGCCCACATGCTAAAGTACCATGTTAGTACTGTGTGGTGATAGTCCAATTGACTTTTTCCCCTTTATTTTCCTTTTTTTGTGTGATGTGATGATTTACAAAATGTTTGGCAAATATTTCATTCCACCCTTTAGCCTTTATGACACCAGTTCTAAAGGTTGAATATTCATGTGTCTTTTTAATTTATATTATGTACATTCCTTCTTTGATGCAAGAAACAGAAACTTATGAGTTCAGCATATGCCTATTTCTGTCTCTAACAACATTGCTTATTGTACTGTTGTATTTTTATTTCACTGCTTTACTCACCACATATACTGAAGTATTATTTTGATATTTTAATGTGGATATATGATGATTAAATTTTTCCATTTTAAAATGTAACTCATAAACACAGAAAAACTTTGATGAAATGGTGAGAACTGATATTCACTTTTTAAAATATATATAAAATTAGAATTTTTAATGCTATATTTGCTAATGAAAAACAACTCACCCAAAAAGGAATTTTTTAATTTGATCATTTGTTTAATCAGATTCTGGATTTGCTCCTTTGGGCCCAAGAATATCTATTCTCTCTACAGTACAGAGGATTAATATCTCATTTTAATTTATTTAAAATCTGTTGACTTGTGGGAGTTAACAGAAACTTTGATTTTGGCAATTCTAATTAAACGCTAATTGCAATTTAAAGAATTTGCTACTATGAAATTGAAAAGCTCAGCAATAACACAGACATGATTTTTCTTTGCTTCTCCATAATACATGAAACTATGGAAATGTTGAATGCTATCTAAGGCAAAAATCTTATTTTCACGGTGAATATTTTTATTCCCAACCATCAAATTCAGTGATGATATTTAATTAGAAAATAGTAAAGGACTTCACAACTGAAGTAAAATGATTCCTTTTGAGCTGCTGGTGGTTTGGGTTAATCCTCTCTAGTGATAAATTAACTGGAGTAGAAGTATAAAAGTATGAAATATATTGTTTGTTGAACATACATATTGATGCATCCATTTTTTAGGCTTTAAATATAAAATAAACCCCTATCCTTCTACATATGGAACCATGGTTTCCCTTCTGGAAAGTAACACATATTTCTTTAGCCAAACAAGTACCAGGATCAAGCCTGCCATTTATGCTTGGGAACATAAGCTTCCCTCAGGAAAGGGCAGCAGTATTGACACCCCCCACACACAAATGCACTCACAAATACCCATTTATATATAGTATCCATACAGCCCACTCTCTTGGTCATAAGATGTTTTCTTCTATTCTTCACTCAAAAATTTTCCTCTGCTACCCTAAGAGATTATACAAATGACATTCCCAATTCAGCAGTGGTCTCAACATTCAAGATCTCATGGTAATTTCTGTATCAGATCTCAATGTGTCCTCTGTTGCTCCAGAGATCTATGCATTAAAAAGGAAAGTAATTTATACCCACACCTACATACTCAATATACTGTAGGAAAAGTAGGACAATGAAAGTCAAATAAATTTTTCCATATATAAAAGCGAAATAGAAAACATTAATGAATTCTAACTTGGTAGATGTTATGGGGCACTTACAGTGTCCCTTGGAATATTTCTATATTTTGCCTGACTTATGCTTCCTGAAAATAGTTGCCTAGTATGTAGGCAACTCTTTTATTTTATTTCTTTATTTATTATTATTGTTACCTTTTAAAATGCTGAGGCCAAAACCAAGACCACAAACAACAACATCATCATCATCAACATCATATTATGGCTATGTCTAATATGTTAATAAGGACTATTTGCTCCCTCGGTGTTGAAATAACAGTCAGCCAGCAACATTCTTGTGGGAGTTTGGAGGAACAAAAAATTATTTCAAGTCTTGAAAAATTAATTTCTTTCAGCTCAGGCTGAAAGCTCATTTGTCAGTATAAATGAAACAGAGTCTTCTTCTATTTCATTCCAGTAACTTCTGCATGTCAATAATCACATCTTAAATTCCTTTGGAGACATAACTCTGTCGCCAAGCTACTTTTAGTTACCTGAATTATGAGATGTTCTGGTAGAGGTACAGCCTCAATCTTTCCTCCCTGCACCAATTTACTCAGTTTAAAGGATTTATTAAGAGCTACTTTAATAGAGTTGGGGCTTTAATGTTATTTGATAGACACACCATTGATTTGGTCTTTGCCACAAAATTCAACTCTAATTGACCTTTATTATTGAAGAAATTCTTAGTTTTATATTTTCTCATTTGGAAATAAAAGTCAGATGTGTTTTACAGCAGTATAAACCATAGGATGCCTTAAATTATTATATAATCTTACATATCTGTTTAAAAATTTGACAATTATTTTATAGTTCTTCTTTATTATAGGCACTTATAAAATGCACCAATAGCAAACAAGAAATATTATTTCACATCTTTACACCTAAAAGCCACCAGATAATCCCCATTCATCATCTGTCTTTCAAGATATCAAAGGAAATTAATGTACCAGAAGTTTCACCACTCCATAAAATAGGTCTGTATCATTCCAATCTCCAATATATTTTCTAACCTCCTTCTTCTGGCACAGAAGCCCAAGCATGTATTTAGAGTTTGTTTTCTTATATTATTTTAATGACCATATGCATCAGCTTCAACTAAGATTTTTTTCCCCCAGCAATAACTCCAAAGTTTCAATGACTTGTATCAGCACATAGCGACTTTTACTTGTATGGATTCCATGGTGGGTCAGCAAAAGTGTTGCTTCATGTCTTCTTTATCTTGGGATCTTTGTGGAGATTATGAACATGTTCTATTATAGGACATGCTTCATGACATGAGATCTAGAAGAAAATGCACATGGGAAGAGAGAAAGAAGAGAGACATGCTCAAGCCCTGTATTGGCTCTCAAGCTTCTGATGGCAACTGCAATGGTTAATTTGAATCATCAACTTGATTGGGTTAAGAGATGCCAATGATTAAGAGTCTGTGTTAAAGAGGATGTGTCTAGAAATGATTGGCATGTGGAATAGGCAACTGGAGTGGAGACCCTCCCCAACGTGGGCAGCACCATCCAACAGGATGATGGCTTGGATGGAATAAAAGTTGGAAGAACAAGGAAGCAACAGCAAATTCAAGCTTAACTCTTCTTGAACTGGTTCTAGATTGCTGATAAAATGGTTTGAGGATGTCAGACTCTTGCTTCTTCACTCTTCTTCCAAAGTAGACTCTGCCAGTGAGTGTTCAGGGAATTTCCAGAAGCCATCAGTGTCAGATTAGGGTAGCACTGTTAATTCCTCTTGTTCTGGGGCTTCAGCCTCTTGGACTGTACAGTTACTGGTTCTTCCAGCTCTGCAGCCTGCAGATGTCCATGGTGGACTATCCAGCTTCTGGTTGGGTAAGCCAGCCTAATAAGTCTCCTTTTTATAATTATACTTCCTGTTGATTCTGTACCTCCAGAGAACCCTGACTAACAGAGCAACTGATGAGCTCTGCTTCTCCTCATGAGATATCAGTGAAGCAAGCATCAGATGGCCGCACCTGTCACTGATTCTGTGGGACACATAACCCTACATAGAGGAGCAAATTATATGCCCATCCTTGAGAACATGGCTCATTTTTACATTATTCCATGATATTGTTGAATCAGATCATTGGAGAATAATATTTCATTGATTAACAAACTCTAGAATATATATTCATTCCCTTGCAAATGATTCAGCACCAAGTTATTTCTTAAAGCTTATATTGACAAACACAACAATTTATTTACCACACCTGCCACCCCAATAAACATGAGCATGTTAAAACTATTCCCAGAAATAATGGCTATAATAGAAGAAAAACCTAACAATATTCTCTTGAGACTACTGTAGTCTTCTTTGGACTTACTCTTCGCATATATATGAATATCAATAAATGGATGCATATTTTCATTAAAAAGAGACATATCAGGGATGAAGTGCCCACCAAAAAACAACACTAGTAAGAGCAGAGAGCAGGGTGTGAGCTGCACTAGTGGAATGAATCTGTTTTCACAAGATTTCACTAGAGAAATACAGTTTGCTTGACTGAAATCACATTGATTAAAAACTAAAGCACAAAATGTAGAATATGTTCTGTTATTATTTCTCATGCAAAATTGTAAACAGTCTTTCTAAGGAGGGAGCCAATGCTTTTTGCTTTTTGCCTCACAAGTTGTCCAACAGGAGCAGATGCAGTGACTGGAATGCAGTGAATGGAATCTGACATTACCACAACTTGGAGAGGACAGTCCCACAGTCACAGTGACAGTGGAGACTATGTTGCTGTGAAAACAAACAAATAAACAAACTATTTGTACTCATAAGTGAAGCTGAAATTGCACCAGAGTCACAGTCGTGCTGTTAGACATCACACTAAGATGACTGCCTTCCGGAACCATCTGAGATATTTCATAGCCATTAACAAGTTGACCTCACCCAGCAAAATGAGCCTCATTCAAAAAACCCGAGAGCAGTGCTAATATATATAATGTATAGTCACAACAAGTATTGTATTTCTCTGACATATGCTTAAATCTTAAATTTAAAACTCCAGGTTTTAGTTATACTGTGTCCATATTTAAACACACACACACACACACACACACACACACACACACACACCAGACTATGCTGAAACGTTAAAGCTATAAACATACTATTATCACTCAAATGTGCATGTTGTAATCTTTCTTCTCTTTCCATATAATTTTTAAAATTGACTTTAGTTGTTAAAATATGAAGGTTTTTACCCTGATTAATGATGCATTAATAAAGAACAAAATGCCTCATACACACTATAAAGTGATGTTTGAAGCCATCCAACACATGCTTACATGCTTATTTATAAAGTACCTCATCTTCTTTTTAGTTCAGTCCCAGTTTCAGTTCTTCCGCTTGAAATCTGAGTTTCTTTGCTTCTGCCTCATTCTGATCCACTGGGCTGTTTGCAGGATTCAGTTCTGCCACCTTCACCTGGTACTGTCTTCTTAGTTTTTGATAAGCATGTCGAAGTTCCAACAGTTCCTTTTAAGAGAAAGCAGGGATCCATTATTTGTAATCTACTCTGATGAAGTCGGAAGAAAGACAAGTTCTTCCGACCAAGGAGAAAATATTCCAGGAAAAAGTCAGATGGGTTACCTCCTCCATCTCAAACTCTATCTTGCTGCAATTAATGTCTCTTTTTGGGGTCTGCACTGGGGATGAACACAGAGGTGCTCTACCATTAAGCCACAACCCTGCCCCACTTTTTTTTTTAAACTGATAGTTATAAGAGCATATTTATTCTGTAAGAATGTACATAAGATTCTTGGAACAGAGTGGAAAGTTAAGAAAAAGACACAAGCATATGTAGGCCATTTAGTCTAATCATTCTCTTGAAACTTCAAAAATACACAAATTAAAATCATTTGCTACTATTCTGATCTACCAAATTAACAAAGATTTAGAAAAACAAAGGCATTCAGCATTGGCAATAGGTGGAGTGATCAGAACTCTCATTGGGTTGTAGTGGACATGTAATTTAAATCATTCATGTGGAACCACAAGAACTTTTAGTTTTGAGACAAGATCTTGCTAAGTTGCCCAGGCTGGCCTTGAACTTGTGATCCTCCTATCTCAGCCTCCCAAGTCACTGGGATTACAAGTGAGCACCACTGTGCCCAGCTTGCAATTAATACTATGATTAGCATATAACTGTAAGTGGAAGATGTATTCCTTTGTGTCTAAAATGGCTAAAATAAAATGCAGCTCTTTATTCTGTTAAGTAAATGTTTCAATTCCCTCCTTATTCAGGAAATGTTTTAATGTATCTTTTCCAAAGAAGAAAATCACATACCCATAAGTGAAGAGTAAAATATAATAAAAATAAAAGCAAAAGAGCTCTTCAGCTACAATGTCAACAGAAGTCTTGGAAGTTGTGAGGCTGTATGCTATTAACTGTGTTTCTGAGAGAGAAGCAGCTGCAATCCTACTGTCACCAGCCATCCCTCCAGAAACCAGGGAATCTGATTCAGTGACCTGGAGAACATGGTAAAGAAGCAGATGAATCTATGATGGCACAGCTGCTTGACCAGTGTTGCCAAGATCAACACCAGGCACAACATACATTTATAGAATAGAGTAATTGGCCACAGATAATTAATAAGGGTTTCTACTTTTTTGTGAAAATTCACGGCATAACATTAACAGTATTGCATCATGGAATACAGCTTTCTTAAAGCTTTAAAGAAAAAAATCTGTACTTCCTCCTAATATTATAATACTGTAGGAAAACCCAATGATATTTCTTTGACTTTCTGAAAAACACTGTCATCATAATTAATATATAAAAATCACAAAGAATGGTATCAGTTTGAAATCTTATTTCAATTACTTAGGAAAATTAGGTAGACAACTAGAAATTGAATTTTTCTTCACATCTTTTATGAATTGTCATCTTGATAATGATGAATCAGAAAATCAAAGTAAAAAAATAAAAAAAGAGTATATAATACTGGAAAATGTTAGAAGAAAAATGCGGATACATTTTTAAAATCACCAAATAGTACAAGTTTTCCTAAGTATAATCCCAAGCCAAGATATCATAAAATGATAAATGTAATCACAATTATACAATTTGTGCACAGTAAATAATATAGTATTTTGTACATGAGACCAAGTACCTTATTATACAAAGAATTGTATCAAGTTTATGAAAATTAACTGGATATAAAATGTGAAAAGACAAAATGTACAGAAAATAAAATAGAATATCTCCTAAACTTTGAAAGATATTCATCTTCATTCAACTAGGGGAATAATTATTACAATGTACATAACATTTTGACATGTCAAAAACACAGAAATGGAAATCAAGTTAGAGATGGGTAAGAGGGTCGTCAGGAAATGCAGGAGATGGCTATAAAAGGGCAACATCACATATTCTTAAAATGGAAATTCTCTCTGTTCTGACTTTCTCTGTTTCAATATCTTGGTTGTACTATTATAAGACAATTTTGTAAGATGATAACATTGGAGGAAACTGGGTAAAGGCTGCACACTTCTCTTTGTATTATTTCTTACAAATATATATGAATCTGTAACCATCAAAAATTCAAAAGTCTAATTATGAGGATGTAGAAATAAAGGAACCAACATGCTGTTGGTAGGAATGCAAACTAGAACAGACATTATGGGAACTGATATGGGATTCCTCGAAAAATTAAAAATAAGACAACGTATGGTCCAGCTTTCCCACTACTGGATATATATCTAAAGTAAATGAAATCAGTCAGTCAAAGAGATATCTGCACCCCCATATGTGCTATAGCAGTATTTATAAGAGCCAAGACATAGAAACAAACTAAGTGTTCATCAACCAATTAATCGATAAAGAAAATTTGGTAGATATACATGATGGAATATATACATAATGGGAGACAGTTCAGCCACAAAAAGAAACAAAATGTTGTCATTTGTGACATGGACCAACCTGGAGACTGTATTAAGTACAATAAATGGTTGGAATGAGAACCACCACCTCTGGTGACCAATTCTGAGGAAGGGTTGCAGGAGAGAGGAGGAAACAGATCTAGCAGGGCAATCAGACGTGGCCCACACACTGGTCAGCTGGTCAGTAGCTGCACAGCAACACAGCGGTCTGTGAAGTCACTGCAGCATTTTACTGAATGGCATCGCAGATCGCATTGGAAATGCAAACAGATCTCCCACTTCTCTTCAGAACACAATTTTCAAATGTCAAGTTACATGCCTTATTTGTTAACAAAGAGACCTGGAATAGGGAACACCCTTCTATTATCTGTAGTGACAACGGAATCTTTCTTGATCTCTCAGACATAAAGCCCCTTTCTCCTTTCTTTCCTTCCCTTGATTATCCTCCTTTCCTCATTCTGTCTTTTGTCCATTCAAGGAATATTTCTGGCAATTGGCTAAGTGGTACCATATAGAATCAAGCTTCAGGCCACTTTGTAGAGACAAAGAAGCTAATAGTATTATGGAAAATGGCAGTGATTCATAGAGAAGGGGACATGGGTTCTGAAATTTGGAAGTTAATTCAAGAGTATTGTGTGGGTTTGTATCTGTGTCTTCTATTCTGTACCACTGGTCTACAAGTCTCTTTTCATGCCATTCTTGGTTTTTTTTTTGTTTTTTTTTTTGTTTGTTTGTTTTGTTTTTCAGACAACAGAATAAGGAATATTTATTCTCAAGCAAAAAAAACCATTCATGTAAAAAACTACAAGGGGTTCCCAAGCATCTGGTGTCTGTGTCCAAGACCAAGAGAAACCTGAAGAGGGCCCCTGAAATCTACCACACATTGAGTGGTGTGGTGAAGGAGGATCAGCCCTCTTATAAAGGTGGAAGGCCTGGCATCATACATGACAGGGATTCAATTCTAATGCAATCTGTTCTTTCCACACTCTCATTGTGGGTTTCTTCAGATTGTTTTTTGCAGTGATTTTTTTACAAACCACAGATCCTTCTTGGAATAACAAGGTGTTAAGGCCTACCATTCTTCTTCAATTTCCCCAGTGCATTCCTTCTTTTGTTTTCCACACAGCCAAATGACATCTCAGCACTGGGGGTATGATGGGACAGATGCAATAAAATCTGGCTTAGCTGTCAGCATTTTCTACCTCCAATATATTCAATATCCTATGTATTTCTGCTAGACAAATTCTTCTCAAAAAAAATTTCATCATTTCCCTTTTATAATTTAAGAATCTATGGAAATTTACCACTAAGTTCAAACACCATTTACTATGGTTTAAATGATGGTGCCCTCTCCAAAATTCAGGTTGAAACTTAATTTCCAAATACAACAGTATTAAGAAGTTGTGACCTTGAGAGGGACAGTGGTGCACATCTATAATCCTAGTCACTCTGGAGACAGAGGCCGGAAGATTCCAAATTTAACGTCAGCCTCTGCAATTTAGCAAGACTCTGTCTCAAAAAATAAAAAGGGCTGGAGATGTAGCTGAGTGGTAAAGTGCCCTGGGTTCAATCCCATTAGAGGGGGTGTGTGTAGGTGTGACCTTTGGGAGAGTCAAAGCATCCTTACAGAAGAGCTCAAGGCTAAAGTGAACACTTGCTTGCCCTTCCATACTTTCTACCATGTGAGGACACAGTGTCCTTCCCTCAAGAGTAGCAACAAGGTACCATCTTGGAGGAAGAGAGCAGTCCTCATCAGAGGTCAGTCAGCCCTGCTGGCTCCTTGATCTTGGATTTTCCAGCCTCCAGAACTGTGAGAAATACATTTCTGTTCTTTATAAATTACAGTCAGGTATTTTGGTGTAGCAGCACAAAGGACTAAGACACTGTTTAAAGAATCAATCTTCATTTTCTATCTGAAGAGACTTTTCTCTACACACATAGCTAGGCCTGCTCATCTCCCTGCCTCTCCAGTGTACTTCTATCATCATCCTGGTGAATTTGCTTTAGTCTTTTTTTTTTTAGTTGATGGACATAATACCTTTGTTTATTTTTATGTGGTCCTGAGGATTGAACCCAGGGCCTCACACCTGCAAGGCAAGCGCTCTATCACTGAGCTATAGCCCCATCCTGCGTTAGTCTTAATATTCCCTTCCCCTACCTAGGGCACTCTTCTTGTCACTTGGAATCTTGCTTTTCTCTCATATGCAAGCTCCATTTCTTCACAAAACTTTCTCTATCCTCAGAAATCCTTACCTTCTGGTCATCATTGATATTTATATGGAATATTCTACATGTTAAATAAGAAACAAGATGGGAATGACAAAGAGAAGACCTATCTCCAAGCCCATAATACCAGGCTATAACTAGCTTAAGAAATACCATGTGAGTCTTCGCTTAGTACTAATAACAGTAACCAAAAACATGCTGTTTCCTTTGCACACTCATGAATGAGAACACATCTTAGTTAACACCAATAAAGAATATATCAACAAGTGATTTGTTCTTATGCCAATAAGAACACAGCCAATAAATGACACAAAAAAAAATCCTAATAAAATCCATTGTTTATGGATAATGAACATCCAGTATTTTCTACTGGACCAAAATTTTCTTTCCTGAGTTTCTCTCTTTTAGGGCACAGCTTATCATTCCATAAATAAAATCAGTAAAAGAATCCCTGGGGACCAAAATTAACTAAATTCAATACATTTTTTACATCACTGAAGTCTCCAGGCTGCACTAGGTCACAGAAGCAGCTGTGGACCACTGAGCCCTGGAGACAGGCACTGGCAGGAATGAATATGGACTGTGAAGGGATATGATCCACAGTGACACTGGGATGACGTTCCAGAACCATCTACAATAGGGGGTGTCTAGGCTTTTTAAAAGATGCATAATCCTTTGGGAGTCTCCCCAAGAAAATGCATTTAAACTCAAACTAATGCATATATTTCATAGACTCCATGAAACCCATCCAGTGAATTCTCAGAGGTCTAAGACCCCAAATTAAGAACTATTGATCTACACTTCCACCAGAAATTCATTTACTCCTACTATTGAAGAATCAGCTGTACACCATTTCCCATTTTCCTTCTCAGATTTGGGACTGCAATAGTAGATGAGTCATACCTATTGTGAGGAGTGGAGTCGGCCTGCAGCCTAGTGAGCAGTTTATATATTTCTTTATTGTCCTTGTTTTTAGTTATTTCAAAGTTGGTCCACAGAACTTCAGGAGACTATAACATTTCTTTTCTTCTTACGAGACTCCTATGATGGGTCAACGTTGACCAGGAGTACACAGAAAACTACACCATCAAGTACCCACAGGAGAATGTGTCAGAATTGACAGTCTGTCACAGTCTTTTCACAATGTCAGATTAAGGAAAGCACCGGGAGGCTGATATTGGGCCCATTCCCTTTCCAGGTGACAGCCTGGCCTTAAAACAGAGATGCCTCAAAGATGATCTGGGATTAGAATGGTTCTAATCATATAAAAGTCTTCTACCACGCCAAGGGTATAGCTCAGTGGTTGAGCGCTTGCCTAGCATGTATAGGCCTTGGGTTTGATCCCCAGAACCACACACAAAATAATAATAATTGTAAAATTCCTCTTCTAGGTCCTAGATAAAGTACATTCCATATCAAGGCCAAAGAGCTGAAGAGGACTCCTTTTGGTTGGGGGTCTGAGACTGCTCTTGCACCTGAGTTTCATCTCATTTTGCTCTGTCACTCTGGGTACCAAGAACCTTGGCCAGGTGTAAGAAAGTTTCCATTTCTATTCTTTGTTCTAACTGTCCTATGCATAGATGCCAAGTAAGGATGGAGCATAGGCCTTGGCAGTTACTCGTGCCTTGGATAGATGAATGGCTGTAGTCCATCTAGTCCCTCGGTTGCACCTGTTTGTATATTCCAGGCCCTGGGAACACAGATGTTCAGAACCTCTTTACAATCAAGATGCCAAATATCTGTAATCATTCCCCAAATCTGACAAAACTTCTGGGATCTGGAGGCAAAAAAAGATTTGTGACTATTGCTGAAGCTGCCTTGAGGCTGGCCATTAGAAACCTGAACCACAATTTTCACTGAGAATCCAAATCCCAGACCACCTTTTATTTGCTTGGGCTAGGAACAAGGCAACACAAAAAATATGCTGCAAGTACCAGTGAAACCAAATTTTGTGGCAAGCTACGTCTACCACCATTTCTCCACGATGACTTCTCCACAGGACTTGCCCAAGCACAAGCAAAGGACCCACCAATAATCCAATGTACACCATACACAGATCAAACCTGCTGAAAAGGGCTGGTGATGGTCCTGAGACACAAGCCTGCATACAAAGGCCCAGAGGCTGGCATTTTTGTCCATCACAGCAAATACCTTCCTAGTGTGGGCATCAGGACAGAGGGGCTGGCAATATGCAGATAAGCTATTTGACACCAAGTCAGTCCAAAGTAGCAGCTCACAGGCCGCCACTGCTGCCTCATGGCAGCCTCCAGATACCATGTCGAGGCATAACTCCTATCTACTGTGGGCGTCCTCTCCTTCTGTAATCCCTCTTCACTTCTATTGTGTCATTTCCACAGATGCTGGAGGCTGGCCCCCACACTCCAAGCCAGAGAACAGGCGGGGATTTCTCTGCAGGGGATCCTGGATTTAGCCACAATATCTAGATTAGGTAATGATGAGAAAAATGCTGGCCAAAACACTGACGAAATTTCCAAAAGGTAAATTTCTGTGTATTCACGCCTAATCTTCCACAGTGGTGTAAATAATTTTTCTACCATCCCTCATCATTTGCAAAATTTTTTGTCAAGTCCAAACGTAATTTAAAATGAGGTAGGTAGCTCCTCTCCTCATGCCTTTGTCTTTGTGGTGACAGTTGAGGCCTGTGCCATGAAAGCACTCGTCTCCTGGGCAGGGGCAGCCCCGAGGGTGGGCACCAGTGGCTGGTAGAGATTCTCAGCTGGCTATTTTCTCAATCTCGTCCAAATCATCTGTGTCCAATCTTTCTATCTTCTTATTAAAATGTTCCTGGATTCTGTTCAGGATGTTCATGCTGTGCTTGCTGTCAACCATGTTCACAGCCAGGCCTCTCTTGCCAAAGCGGCCAGTGCGCCCAATCCGGTGCAGGTAGGTCTCGTTGTCTGGGTTCCCATCCTTGTCCACAGGAAGATCGAAGTTGATGACGACAGACACTTGTTCAACATCGATGCCTGCACAAAGGAGGGACACAGAGGAGTCAGGGCCAAAGACATGGTCAGCCATGCACCCACTCTGGTGGANAATATTTTGAACAGTGAACAATAAAAAATTTAAAAAAAAAAGAGCCCAGGTCTCCTGCAAGCAAGACAGGTGCTCTTTCAGCTTGCTGAACTGCTTCTATAAAAGTGACTTGGCCTTTTGTGAATGATGGAATGTTGACTGCCCCCCACCACACACACACACCTGAAGACCTTAGATATAGATGATGTAGGTGTTAACATTAACAAAGTCTACCATTTCTTCTGCAGTGCCCATAAACCTATACCTGGAGGTTATAAACTAAAACATACTAAGCAAGCAATTTTAAAAAGACATACAGTTAGTGAATACTTGAAATGTATAGGTTGATTTGCCAAGTCAATACTGGTTTAAGGCCTGGGATTTTGCCCTGGGGAATAATTATCTGCTACTTTGATAGAACTTTCTTGGCGTTGCTCGACTTGAACCTATTAGTATACCCAAGGCTGTTATCTTGAAAGAAGCATTGAGAATAAAATTTCCTGCTGATGTGAAAAAAAAAAAAAGAGTACAGGCAACGATAAATGTTAGCAAGGATGTGGTGAAAAAGTTACACTCATACATTGCTGGTAGGACTGCAAACTGGTTCACGCACTGTGGAAAGCAGTATGGAGATTCCTCAGAAAATTGAGAATGGAACCACCATTTGAGCCAGCTATCACACTCCTTACCCAAAGGACTTAAAATCAGGATACTATAGTGACACAGCCACGTCAATGTTTATAGCAGTTCACTTCACAATACCTAAACTATGAAACCAACCTAAGTATCCCTCAATAGATGAATGGATAAAGAAAATGCAGTATATAATCTCAATGAAATATTACTCAGCTTTAAAGAAGAGTGAAATTATGGCATTTGCCAGTAAATGGTTGGAGTTATAGAATATCATACTAAGCAAAAGAAGCCAATCCCACAAAACCGAAGGCCAAATATTTTCTCAGATATGCAGATGCTAATTCACAATAAGGCAGGGGGCACTAGGAAGAATAGCATTACCTCAGGTTAGGTAGGGGAAAGTGATGAGGGGGGATGTGGGGATAGGAGGGATAGTCGAATGAAACACACATCATTACTGTATGTATATATGTGACTGCATGACCAGTACGACTCGGCAACATGTACACTCATAAAATGAGAAATTATATCCCATCTATGTATGATACATCAAAGTGCATAAGTGCATTCTACTGTCATGTATAACTAATTAAAACAAATAAATAATTTTAAAAATATATCACAGGTTTTCAGATTGTGGAAATAGAGTCAGAAGTAAGAGTATGTACTAGAACAAGGACATTTTCTTATGAATATCCCAACATAATGACTTATTGACTTATTATCATCCTACTTTAAAATATCACTTAACTCTCTACTATAACTATGTGCTTCTGGTATTACAAATTGAAATGAGGGGGAGAAATGGGGAAATGTACAGGAAATGCATTTGATAAATTTGCTGGAGAGTAGTGACTCATGATGTGTGTGTGAGACAAGGAGGGAGAGGTGGGAGAGCCTGCCCTTGGGGATGAGGCATGGATCTAGACAGGTGTCAATAATGCTTTGCACCAGTAGAGCTCATGAAGAGCAGCTAGCCTGGGCAGGCTGTGCTAGGTCAGAGTAGGTGCAGCTCTAATCTCACCATCTTCCCCCTGGGGAGATTTAAGACATCTGTGATGGGGAAGATTTTTTTCTCTTATATGTGAACAAGGAGTATTCCCATCTCTAAGGGACCTTGTGCTATGTAAATGTGTGAATTTTTAGATGATTGGCAGAGTACCCAGTACAGAATAGCATTTGCATAGTGCTTTCTGCAGATATATTTCTTTTTCTATGTACCTAGTTATTGTTCTCATTACCAAATAATGAACTATGCTCACTGTGTTCTTATCATTGGCAATATCCTTCTTTAGTAGGGATCATAGAGAAACTTATTTAATGGAGATTCGATATGCATGCTCTTTGTTGAGTGAACAGGATTTCATTCTGTGACTGTCTTTTCACCATTCCCAGAGTGCATGTACTGTATCAATAGGAAAGAAACAAATTTTCTCCCACCAACCTCCAACAAGTCAACTGAAAACACATCTCAGTCTATACACCATTCAGGTATACTGCTAGACGCTGGTGTCCGCTGTGAACCAAGTATCTCTGTTCCTACCATCACAGACCAAGCTGTAGATGCAGACAACTGAACAAGCAAGAGGCGGAATGTGGAGAGATCCAGGTGGGTGTGATAGGTGCACATCTAAAGGAAACACAAGACAGACATGAATGGCACAGGGAGCCAAACATCATATCTCAGAACTTGCATCTTAAAAACAGAAAGCTCTTTTAATTCCATGGTCCATTCAATCTGAAGCACATGTTTTTTTTTTGTTTGTTTGTTTGTTTGTTTTGTTTTGTCTTAATGACCTTTAGAAAGTTGAAAAAAGAAAGCTCAGGAAACAATTTAGACAAATTTTATCAAATCAGAGAGAAATAAGTACACTTAGTGTTACATAAATTATTTCAGAGAATACCCAAATTTTTTTCTTTCTTTTTATTTATTTATTTTTTTGGTGTGTGTGGTGCTGGGGATTGAAACCAGGGCCTTGTGGATGTGAGGCAAGCACTCTACCAACTAAGATATATCCACAGTCCAGAGAATACCCAAATTTCTAAAAGTTCTATTTAAAATACACATAATAATCATATTTTAAATATCCATAGGCATAGATATACATACTGATGTAAAATACTCATCAATTTATGTTCATATATATGCTCAGCACAGGTGGATGAACACTGTGGGAATGTAAGTTGGCATGAACACTTTGGGAACAGTTTGGTGGCATTCATCACATCTGAAAAACAGCTCTGTTAATGTGAAACATCGCTTGGACATATGGATTACATGCTTCACACAAAATTTTCAATATGGCATAGTTTATAAATTGAGGAAATACAGACTAATCAATAAGGAATTGATAAATAAACACAGGGTTTCCTGTAATACAGTACATGAGTACATTATGTTTGTATTTATCAATATTCAAACATCTATAAAATAAGTATAGTATAAAAACTAAGTTGCAGAATTATACAGTACAATGTCAGTCATTTTAAATGTATATAAGCTAATAATACATTGTTGACTACATTAAGGCGTGATCTGGGAGTAAAAATACACATAAAAAAGATATTCACCAGCATATCTCTTCATTAGAGGAAAGGAGGGGGATGAAATGGAAAGTGGGTCTTTTGCTACAGCTGTGTGAGTCTTTCTTAAACATATCAAAAGATCTGTGATATCTGTCATTAAACTTACATCTGGGTGGTGAATACACATATATCCATTTTGAAATTTTCTGCATTCCTAAAGTCTTTGAAATATTTAATTTTAAAAAGGAAACTAAATTCAACCCAAAATGAAGTTTTAAAGGTCTCCGCAAAGCTGCTTTCTACCTTCTGCTAGCAGGAAGCTATGACTTAGATCCTTGTCTGACTCCTCATTTTATATCAATCCCACATCTAACACTGGAAGAACCCTGTTGACACTCTTCTCAAGGTGCCTGCAAGAGGAAAAAAATAGCACTTGTAGAGCATGTTCTCTGCCTCTTCCTCCATCCCCAGAGCCTCCCTCTTTCTAAGGTACCATGGTCTATAAACTAGGCCACACAGGATGGGGTTCAACCCTAGCCTTCCCCTTTCTTCTTCCCATTCCTTCCTCCACACCAAAGGTAAATCATAGCGGATGATGTTGTAACAGTCAGATCAGTTGTATCACCAGTGTGATGGCCCCCCACCACTTAAGAGACTCACGGACTCTACACACTCTGAGGCTGACCCCTTTCCAGGACCTTCTGTCCCTCTCCCTGGACACAGTCCTCATGCAGTTCCAGCCTTGGCCATTGGCAACTACACTTCCTTCTGCTTTACCCTGAAAAAAACCCACAAGGCCCCATTACACATTTTCTGTTTCATTTAGTACTCTTCCTAAAGTCCTTCCCTCACTGGGTGTCTAAATAAAAAAAAATAGGGTAAACACAAAGACAAATAATTAATCATCAGTTAGATAAAGAACTTTTCTTACCCATCATCTCTCTTGTCTATCATATTATTTATTTAATTTTCTGTCTGTATACCATCTACTATCATGTTATCTGATGTGTTCATTGGGTTGATCTTGTTTTTGGACTCCACCACCCTACAACCTACTATGATGTATATGTCAAGGAATAGGGACAAATTCTGTCTTTTTCACTGCTTATAATATAATGATAAAATGCTAACTGACTAACAAACCAACTGAATGAGTGAATGAGCAAGGAAGAGCTGGAGCTAGCCAGGCTTTGAGTGTCAGAGGGAGCCCGCCACTGAAGGTGATCAGCAGAGAGCCACGGGGAAGAAGCACAGGAGGTATTCTTCAGTCAAAGCACAGTTAGATCTGGATTAAAGTAAAATAGGCAGGTAAGATGCGAGACCAGAAGGAGCAAAGAATACCTAAGGCATGTTAAAAAAAATGACTACAAAGTTGTTACGAAAGAAATAATCAGGAAAGACTGGCATTCTGGAAAACTTTCCAGTTATAGCTGAGGTTTAAAATACCATTGGCCCCATGTTCAGAGATTCTGCCCTGCTGGGAGGAAGGTGACATCATTAACTATTAAAAACTCCCCAGATGACACTACCTTTACAGCCAAAGTTGTGAACCAAAATGAAGAGAAATGGAGGGAGCAGGGATAGCCACGTGGGTTGCAGTCAGAGCTTACTCAGAAAATCCCAGAACCCACAGAACTTGCTGTCAATGTATTTCTTACTTGGATGAGCATGAGGATAGTGGCTGATAAGTATATACTTCTACAGGAATGAAACATAATCTAAGTGTTTGGGACTCATAGTCTATACAATGGAATCCAAATGAGAAGTCCAAACTCCTTTCCCTAGCAATTCTGGATTACTTAAATGTCTATCACTAACAATTATTTCCTTTCAGTCATAGAACTAAATTAAGGAGAAAATAAAAAGAAAAAAAAATCAAGATTTCCTCCCTGGCAAAAATAAAAGGCTTTACATCAATGCCAAATGTACCTTGAAACATTACAGGGAAAATTGTAGGGCTTACTCAGCCAGATTTTATTTATTTTTACCTCATAATTATGTATTTGTTTTTGTACATGTACATCCTGAGTATATCCCATACAAATCACATATGGAAAGATAAATTAGTTCTTATTATGTAGGTCAAATAGAAATCATGTTTGTACATTTCTCTTCTTTTAAAAGCTTGCATTAATCACCAATCACATCTACAAATAAAGCTCTGTAATAGTAAGCAATACTTTTTAATACGTTATAAACTATATTCTGATTCTGTGATATTTAAAGTTTTCTAAATAATTGAAAATAAAACTGTTGATCTTACAGTTAAACCATCGTAACAAATATAATTTAGTATCTAGGCAGTATTCTGTCTCTAGAGTGCAAGTATTAAGTTAAAACATCAATGATTACTCACCAAAATTGTAAATGGAATCACAAGCTCCTTTTCTATTTTGCAGGCCCCCATGGGTGAAGAAAGTCAGATGAGTGACTCACATCAGTGGGGGGAGCATTCCTCCTACATGGTTTTCCCTAGAGCCAGGAGCACTTAGCTAAATAATGCTTTATAACAAAGTCTCAAGCATTCTCTCTGCCCACTCTCAATGCCCTGTAACCGCACAGAGCTACATATGTTCCGAAAAAAGCATGTTGTTGTTCAAAACGCTTTCATCTGATAAATCAATCTTTTATAAGTTTCTACTCAGAGTAAACTCTCCGAATGAATGAATGAATGAATAAAGCTATTGTTTATGCTCATAATTCTAGAGAATAAATCATTTAAATGAAATAAATGGACCTGTGTATTGTGTTTTACAGAAGCAATATCCAAACAATTTCTCCTTGCATTCGTGTCTGAAAAAGAGCAGAATTTGCCAGAGAGGACAACAGGAAAGTGAGAAAGGCAAACAGCAATGACACCAGGTGGAGTGTCCTAAACTTGACAGGAAGCTGTCCAGAGGCCAAGATGAAGGCACACAAAGGAAGGAGGAGAAAAATCAATATTCCTCACAGCAAAAATATATTAATAAAAATATGGATAGAGAAATGGTAAGGAAGACATTCTTGAACATTTCTGAAGGAGGATACAAATATCAGTGATGTTTTCAGGGGAGAGCAAGATTTACTGAGATGAATCAAAGTATATTTCACAACAAGAAAACTATTCTAGGAAAATCCCAGGACTCATACAAAGCAGTTGTGTTCAGAAGTGTTCACTCAGCTTCATTTCTGATAATAAATATTTGAAGTAGCCTATATGATTAGGCCCGTATTAAAGAAATTAGTCCTTAGTGGAATAATACGTCTTTAAAATATACGAGGAGCATTTTGATGACACGAGGAGAACTTTTCCTCCTCCCTGATTCCTCTCCTCTAGATGTCTCCCACTCAGGAACAGTGAGAGCAGGCTAGTGAGCGGGGATACTGATGGAGGAGCAGTCTGGAGAGAAGGCAGGGACACATACCAGCTGCCCACTGTGGCCTCGCGCCCCACGCAGCCAGCTGAGGGAATGAAGAGTCTTTGAACAGGAGCAGAGGCTGAGACCTGTAACTAGTGGGTCTAGAATCCATGACCGCGGGCATGATGAACTGCTAGCAGTGTCCAAGGACAATTGGAAGGTGCTCTGTGATATCCCTTGATTTTAACCAGAAATGAAGAAGAGCAGAACATGTTCAAGGCAGGAGTATGGAAAAAAATTTCACTGCTATCTTTCCCACTTACAATTTGTTCTGTTAACCAAACATTTGAAAATGTAGACAATGTGTTCCCTATGGGGTTTAGTATAAGGTGATTTGCATTTTACTTTGTAGTTAATCTTCATTTTTAAAGCATTATAGGAGGAAAACAGTCCAAAATATTTTGGGCCAAGGATACCAGTCTTTTCAAGAGCACCAATAATTTCAACTGATCCAGCAATGCACAGAAGCATAAAAACTGAAGAATGTATGTTTTATCTGACACATACACATTTATTAGTCAAGTGTGAAAGAATACTTTCAGAGGAATGAAATAAGAGGATATGGATTTCCAAGAATTAAACAATGCTGGACACTAAAGGTGAAGTCAGCAAGCACAGTATGTGGCCAAAGAACACAGATAAAAGCAGGTAAGGACAGAAGTTTGACCAAGAAGAATAAGTACAGCATTGAATAATGCAGGACAACTTGCCGGAGCATCGTCCGAGGCCTTACTACCATGAGCTAATTATCTTTTGACACATACCTACAAACATGTCCTAGTAGCACACTCAACAAGTCCCAAAGCAACGTGATTTTAATCTTTCCATGAATAACCTCATAATCTCAAAGATAGCATGATATAATGATTCTTCCACATAAATCATGCTGGAACTTGTTCGTGGATATTGGCATTTAATTGGAAAATATCTTCAATGACGTAATCATGAAAAATTGAACAACAAATAAAGAATGATAAGTTTACATTAGAAAAAAATTACACTTAATTGTATGATTGATTGGAGTGCCGTCTTTCTCATGTATTATATTTTCAAGTTTGTGTATGTTGCATTGGAGTACTTCCTAACATTACCCCTTCCATTCTTAAAAGTTTCTTAGTTTAGATGATAAGGAATATCTTCCTTTAATCATAAGTCACATCCAAATATCATTTACTCCATCAGCTTTAGTCTTCCCTTCCTTCCATCAAGTAATCTCTGCTTTCCTCAAGGCTTTTGCTTCTTCTACTTGTGATTTGAATACTCACCTTTGTCCTTGTGCTGTTTGACCTCCTGCACATTTGCTCTCCAATCTGTTCTTCCCCTGTCCTCACTCATAGTGGAAGGGACCCATTTCCCAGGCCCCTTGCCAGCTGACTGCTAAAACTTTTCAGGCAGTGGCAGAACCTGGCAGAAGACTGGACGGCAGTAGTGGGAGAGATGCCGAGTTCTGCTTTGCTAACCAAAGCTGCATCTGTCTGACAATTTTCCATCTACTGTGGCTCTAAGAAGAACACACCAGCAGGAGTTCTAGTTCTCACCACATTGCTCCAGCTACCAGGTATCTGAACACTGTCCATGATGTAGGGTAGGGTCTTTCCATTCTAGATGTTAATCTACCCTATTGCTACTAATCTACAGGTTACCCCACAGCAATCTATTTCTTAGCTTCTGAGTTCTTCAAATTACTTGTATTAAGTCCCTGCTGATTGTAGACATGATGTGTTTTCTATTTACTTGACCAGTCCTAATGGATATACTGAGTTTTAAGAAGACAGAAGTTTCCTCATGTTAATATTTGTATCTTTTCACAACTACATATATACTACATATCAAACTAAGTATATCAATTTGAAAATATGAATTGACATAGAAAAGATTAAAAAGAGGTTCTTTCTATTGTATTGAATTTAAGCCTTCCAAAAATTTTTGTGTTACTTGTTGGTAAATAAATAATAATCTCCAAAACTTTAATGTTCCATACAATACCAATGTATCATCATATTTGACCAAGTACTTCTTTGAGAAACTAGATGAGAGATCACAAGTACACAAATTGAGTGGTTCTTTGGACCTTCATTTTTGGTTGAAATAAATAAATTTAGATATAGAACAACAAGGCTAACTCAGTTTTTTTTTTTTATTTTTTTTTATCAACATTTAAATCCCCATATGCCATTTATTCTTTTCTTTTAAAACTTCACTACAAATGAGATTCATGAGGTCAAAGAATATTAGAGCTGAAAGGAACCTTTGAAGTTAAACCAACTGCGTGTTATATATGTAGAACTGGAGGCCCAGAGAGGATAAAAGACTTGTCAAAGGTCAAAGAGCATTTGAGTGCAGTCAGGGCTGATTTCCAACTTTTATGAGGAAGCTGTATTACTCACAAAATCAGATTACTTCCATAACATAGGAATTAGGTAACTACTCATAGCACTACTTATAATTTAATTATTTAGATGGTTTACATATTCAGAAATCAATTTCTATTATCTGATGGAATTATTTAAAATTCTATAGGTCAACATTAACTTGTGCAATACATTAAGGTGTTCTCATAGGGTGTCTGGAAATACATAACAGTTTAATGTGGTGATAAATTAAGTAACATAAATAAGTCCTTTAATATGGAGTATTTGTGTTTCATCTTGCAGTTTGTGTTGGTGATTTTAAAAGAGAATTATTGGAAGCTAAAGTTGGGCAGAATATTAAAATAAAACTAAAAAAACAAACCACGTAGCTTAACTTTTCTAAGTCTAAATATATTCTCATACAGATCTCCAAGATTACCTGACATACAAGGTAAGTCCAGTTTTGCTCCAGGATGAATGATGAATTCAGCTATGTAATATTGCATGGGTTAAGAATTTCTTTAGGAAAAAAAAGATAGAAATATTAAGTCAACAGAAGAAGAAAAGGCATAGATGTCATGTCCCAAAATCCCCATGGGAAGAACATGTGAGGCACTGGTTTTCGTCCTCAGCACTGCATAAAAATAAACAAACAAAGGTACTGTCCATCCACAACTAAAAAAAATCATTTTTAAAATGAAACATGCATCTCTGTGATATATTTATTGAATGACTGAATGAATATCCAAGAACTGGTGAACTGGAGGCATTGTTGGAAACACTGGGAGGGCTTGTCCTGTAAGTCAATACTCCTAGCCCTGCCTTCCAACTGCTCTTCCAGGAGCTTCTGACAATTCAAATTTATGGACTGGTTGTTTACACAAAGAATCTGCAAGTTCCAGGTGCCCAGGACTTGGACAGCTAAGCTTTTGTAAGAGGGCAGTCACATGTTGGAGTCAACATGCAGTGACTCACAAGAAACAGGCTGTACACATTCTGTGAACCCATAGGTCACTAGATACCAGTTATGGCTTTAGGGTGCTCGCATTCTATTAGAAGAGATAAATGAGATCATGTGCATTAAAACAGAACATGGTGTGGCTCAGCAGTAGAGCACTTGCCTAGCATGCATGAGGCCCTGGGTATGCTCCACAAGTGAAAGAAAAATCATGAGTTTTTAATAAAATTTTATAAATAACTAATGTTATTTCTGGGAATGTTGCTATAGATAAACAGAGTATGGAAGGCCTTAACAACTGTAATCTCATTGCTTTTTCTTTTAAAAGTAATGCTAAGAATAGTAATTAAAATGATTTAAATATCTTCTCACTCTACCAATAAGTGTCTTTTACTTGCACATAATCTTGTCATCTTAGTAATAAAAAGAAGCCTACAACTCATGGAAAAATGTAAATCTCTAGGTATATATTTTTTTAAAATTTCATTAATATCTCTAAATAGCCTACCCAATCTGCTACTGAAGACAGGGTCACAGATATTGCTCTTACATTCTTTTTTTATATTTTGAGGCTCTAATTAATAAGTGAAAATCAGTCATTCAAACCATATATAGCACTTTTTTTTCTAAAATTTCCTTTATGTACTTCAAATATGTCTTTTAAAGTATTCCACTGCACTAATATTCACAATAGTTAACATATGGAAGCAAACTAGGTGTTCACCCAATGAATGGATAAAGACAATTAATGAATACAAATATAAGTAATGGAGTACTATTCAGTCTTTAAAAAAGGAGGAAATCCTATATGACCACATGGATAAACCTGAAGGATATTATGCTAAAGCCTGATGAGACAAATACTGCATGATTTCACTTATATGTGGAATTTTAAAAAGTTGAACTCTTAGAAGATGTAGTAAACTTTTAAGACACATAAAACATTTAACAGTGTTCAAAAGTCTCACACCAAACATTACATACAAAGCTTTCTAAGCTCCAAATATTTCTTTTTCCTCTCTGTTTATATTGATACTTTCATTTTTTTATTGGTTGTTCAAAACATTACAAAGCTCTTGACATATCATATTTCATACATTTGATTCAAGTGGGTTATGAACTCCCATTTTTACCCCATATACAGATTGCAGAATCACATCGGTTACACATCCAAGTTTTTACGTAATGCCATACTAGTGACTGCTACCTTTCCTATCCTCTACTATCCCCCCTCCCCTCCCCTCCATCTTCTCTCTCTACCCCATCTGCTGTAATTCAATTCTCTCCCTTGGTTTTTTTTTTTTTTTTTTTTTTTTTTTTTTTTTTTTTTTTTTTTTTTTTTTATACTTTTTACTTAAAATCATCAAAGATCCTTTAGGAAAGTTGAAGACTATTATTTTATTGCTACATGTAGTTGAGGGAAAAAACATTCAATCTATTTTATCACAGGCTTGTAAAATAATAAAAGTTTAACACTTTCGCTTGAGTTCTTATGCCCAACCAGTCTCATGCTCTATGATTTACAGGGTCAGTTCAGACAAGGTGATAAGACTATCCCTGCAGTTGCATCAAACCACTTGGTCTATTAATATCTCCTTCAGGCGCCAAGAGACATTTCCCCTGCATGGTGTCTGCTCAAATTAACTGGTTACTTGCCAAATGTCCATTTCCCTTTGGCAAATAGATAATGATTATAAAAGTGAGGAAATGATTTACTAAATGTCTGAAAAGTTCATATATCCACCTAAATCAGATAAAGTATACTTAAGGTAACTTAATCACCCCCAAGATTCCTCTCAAATTAATGTATACTTCCCATTAAAGAAAAAGAGTAAGCTATTGAAAATGGAAATTGAATAATATGAATAAAATCACACCATGAAAACACTTACTTTAAAACTGCATTTTTTTTTTCTGGTACAAATCTTTGTGGTTTGTGATACAAACTAGAAAAGATATGATTATGTTTAAAATGTTCTACCTACAGAATTGTGTTATGTAAGTTTTTGTTAGACAGATATACAAGCATCCCATTACTTTATAAGGTTTGAAAATATCTTGTTCAAATGTTGCTGCAATTCTTCACTGGGTTCTAAAATGATTATCAAATAATGTTCATTAGCTACTCCTATGAAAACACTATTTTCAGGAAAGAAGTATATAAGGGAATAGGATACATATTCTAATTACCTAAACATATCAAACAAAGCAAATAAAGTAACAAAAATGGAAACTGTTTTCTAGTCATCCATGTAAAATCATAATATAATCACCGAGTTCCATTTTAAAAAGCAAAATATTTTAAAGTATACTAGAAACTAAAAATTGCAATGTGCCTGGATATGTCCCTGGATAAGAGAATTTAAAAAACACCTGCAGTTTTTAAGCAGGGCATGCACTCTGAATGAGTGTGCTTTTCTCAGGTTTGCTACAGTTATTCTTCTTTGGATTTTCTTGATTGACTACATTGATTAGGATATAAAGAGCTCCAAGCCAAGGGGCCTTTGTCTGTTGTGTCCACTGAAGAACTCCAATACTTAGAACAGCTACCCCATAGCAGGCCTTAGGCTAATCCTTGAATAAATGAATGAACATATTTAAGATCACTGTATCATTCTTTATTCAGCAGGAAGCTCTTAATTTCCTAAGAAGAAAGGGACAAGGAATTAGGTGCCTATAAAATGTTTATATTCTGGAGGAAAGAATTTGACCCTGGATCTCCCAATTGGAGACCACTACAGAACTTCCAGCAAGGGTCCTATCTCTCCACCATGTCAACAAGGCAAGGGAGAGCAGATACACTGGAAATAGATATCTACATAGTCACTGTTTCAGGTACCCTCAATGAACTGGAGAGGTCACCACACTCTGGGATGAAGTGCTCGCTTAGGTGTACCTTCTAGGTCGTGGGGCTCCTATGCAGATGCCAGTGGGAGCAGAAGGGAAGATCCACAGGATAAAGGCTTCTGCCTCACTCTGCCTTCAAAGCCTCAGGAAAGCATTTGTAGTTGATAAAACATAACCAGTATTCTGACCTCATGCAGCTCATAAACTGTCCCCACTCCTCAATGGAGCTCAGAACTCCTTCTCAGGACATTCAGCCTCTAAATAATTCAGCTGCACACAGTATTGGCTGGCTGGGTTTTCATTTGTCCTTTCTTCTATCTGTCTTAAGCCTTTGTTTCATACTAGTAAATGGACTTTTGGTCTCTATAAATAATGCAACCACATACAAAGTCTGCAGCTCAGATCCTTTATGCAGAGTCTTATATGTTAGTTTTTGGTTTTGCTTTTGTTTTGTCATTCCTATGTAGTTTTCCATCATAAAAACACATCACAACTGGTTTAACCACATTATTGTTTATGAATTGTGTACTGCTGTTAGATTTTGACTATTAAGAAAAATGCTACTAACTTCCATGATTTTTGAAATAATCACTTGATGAGTAATTACTTTTCTAACACAGATATTTAAAATAATGACATTAATGTCTATTTTATTTTTTATTGATTTTATTTTATTAAATACACGACAGTAGAATGCATTACAATTCTTATTACACATATATACCACGATTTTCCATATCTCTGTTTGTATATATAGTATGTTGACACCCAATTAGAGTCTTCATACATGTACTTTGGATAATGATGTCCATCACATTCCACCATCCTTGCTAATCCCCTGCTTCCTCCCTTCCCCTCCCACCCCTCTTCCCTGTCTAGAATTCATCTAATCCTCCCATGCTCCCCCTCCCTACTGCACTATGAGTCAGCCTCCTTATATCAGAGAAAACATTCGGCATTTGTTTGCAGCCAATATGGAAAGCAGTATGGAGATTCCTTGGAAATCTGGGAATGGAACCACCATTTGACCCAGCTATCCCTCTCCTCAGACTATACCCAAAGGACTTAAAAACAGCATACTACAGGGACATAGCCACATCAATGTTTATAGAAGCTCAGTTCACAATAGCTAAACTGTGGCACCAACCTAGATGCCTTTCAGTGGCTGAATGGATAAAAAAAATGTGGCATATATACACAATGGAATTTTACTCAGGATTAAAAGAGAATAAAATCATGGCATTTGCAGGTAAATGGATGGCATTACAGAAGATAATGCTAAGTGAAGTTAGCCAATCCCCCCCAAAAAAATGCCAAATTAATGTCTATTTTATAGGTGATATTGTATAAATATTTGTGATTTTATTTTGCTGTATTATGGACCATATTAATTCTAATTGGAAAAATTATTGAAATTTTATTTTGTAAAGGATCTAGGATTATGTGCTTATGGTTGTTCCTTTTTTACCCAAATGTTTAATTCTTAGTATTAACATTTTATAAAATATATATCAATATACTTTAAAACCTATATCCATGATTTTATTCCTCTTTCTTTCATTTCCATGTTTCTGATCTTCATTAATTTAATCTTAGATAAGAAATAATAGTTATTTTTAGAATAGTTTAACACTTAGCATTTACATTTTTTTAATGTCTAACATGTTTAATCTTTTGTTAGAAACAACATCATTATCTCTCTAGACAATATGCAGAAAGGATATGAGTAATCATTAGGCTAATGCCACATTAAAAGAAGTTTCTAAATAATTTATTAATCACTAGAAAAGGTTACCATCTCCCTGATTATGCAATAGGTGATCTGGTGCCCAGGGCTCACTGAAAAAGAACAGGATAATAACAAACGTATTAGTAGAAGCAAACATTTATCAAACATTTAATTATGTGATGGTATTGTATTTGCACTTCATAGTTTGACTCTAGGGCTTGAACTGTTAATGTATGTTGTGCTTTGGGGTGTGGACTAGCTCAGTGTCGTCTAGGGGAAGGAGACGAACCAGCTAGTCATCAGGCTTGGCTCTGCAGCTCTGATCCCTTTGTGCCTGTGCCTGCGAAGTCATAGCTCTCAGGACATCTATATGGGATGTTCTTGACCAAACAAAGACCTGCAGATTACAAGACAGCTGGCTTTCACCACAATCCACAGGACAAGATGCCCTTAAATGCTCCTGTTTAATTTCACATTCTTTCAAAGAATTTTCCTGCACTATATTTTAACCTAAATTAATCATATCTTTCTGTATTTTAATCTAAGTTAATTATAATTTCCAAAGAGCCATAACTAATTACAACAAGGTCAAAAGAAAACATATAACCTTAATTCACTGGTTTATATGAAATCAAATAATAATTCTGCTTTTCAAAAAGCTACTAATTAAGGAGTTAATATCATAAAAAGTGTCTTGGGCTGGGGATGTGGCTCAAGCGGTAGCGCGCTCGCCTGGCATGCGTGCGGCCCGGGTTCGATCCTCAGCACCACATACAAACAAAGATGTTGTGTCCGCCGAGAACTAAAAAATAAATATTAAAAATTCTCTCTCTCTCTCTCCCTCCCTCTCTCACTCTATCTTTAAAAAAATAAAAAATAAAAAAAAAAATAAAAAGTGTCTTAAATACTCTCACGTCCACATAAATTTGGCCCTTAATATGATGATAAAATATATTTTAAACCTATCAAAATTAATAAATATTACTTAAATGAAAAGAATGTTCAATTCTATATGAAATCAAATTAAGAGTAAATTGATAAACCCTAAGTAGAAGAGTAGAAAATTGAATTTTGCAGTAGACTAAATGAATAATAGAAAATGATAGAGGAGCACTTTTTGTGGTATGGCAGAAATGTTTTGCTATTAGGAGATTATTCACATAATTGAACCCATAAATTGCTAAATGGAAGGAGAAAATGGCCCTAAGTCATTCCAATATAAACCTAAGAATATTTGAAAAAAAATGTAAAATACATTTCAAAAAATAAAAGCTGAGTGAATCCCCATAAGGAGGGAATTTCACACAGGCAGAGTCTGGGACATCATTGCTACTGTCATCATGGCCACCTTTCCTGGTACACACATAAAGCCAGGAAGAAAAAAAAAAAAAAAACAGGGATGCCTATTTTATCCTGTTTTTAGTGCTGCTACCTAAATTTTGACCACAACAACATTTTAAAATACTGAAAAACTACAAGTAACTAAAAATGTAGGGACAGAATCATCACTCTTTATACACAAGAATAAACAGTTTACCCACAAAATTATAAATGGAAAATTTATGAGAAATCCCAGGATTAATCTGGAGATATCTATCTATCTATCTATCTATCTATCTATATATATATACAGAATTTCCTATAGTCCAGAATCAACATATAGGAACTATAATTGAAAGATCCAATCAATATTAGCAAAAACACTATAAAATATCTAAGAATAAACTGAACAGAAAATACATGTGGTGTATATAAAGGAAAATTTTCTAACAGAATGCAAAAATTAGAAAAGTGAAGAAGCACTACCTTTGATATATGCAGTATATGTATAAAGTTAATCTCTAAATTCATTCACAAATTAAATATCAGACAAATAAAATGGATCATAATGGGATTTTCTTTGGGAACATAGAACAATAATGTGGAAAGCCTTCTGCAAGTAAGGATATAAGGAAGGAGCCAGGAATATTTTGAAAAAGAAATATAATGCTTTTTTTTCACTCTGTGAATTAAAATATTTAACACAAAAATATTTAAAACCAGGGAAACCATGAAAAAAACAGATGATTTTTAAAACAAAGAAACCCAAAAACATATTAAGGAACTAGGAGGATTTATAAGTCAAGTATTCATTTCTAATGAAAAGAAATTGATTCAATTTTAGAGACAAAGTTGAGAACATGATAAAATGGATTACAATGTGACCAACGTTTTACCTGGTAATTGACCCAAAGCGAAAATCAGAAAAATGCAATGATAATATAAATATCATTTACTTTCTAGGATTTCTTTTAGTACTTTATTTCTAAAACTTTATAATGTATTCATTAAGAATATTTCATACAATTTGCCAGTCTATGTCTTTTGATTGATGAGTTTAGGCCATTTATATTCAAAGTTATTATTGAGATATGATTTGTATTCCCAGGCATTTTGGTTAATTTCTGAGTTTCCATTTGAATTAGTTTCTCTATTGGTTGACTTTTTCTTTAGTGTAGTTCTTCCTTTTGCTTGTTTTCATTTTTATCTTTCATTTCTTCTTCATGAAATATTTTGCTGAGAATGTTCTGCACTGCATGCTTTCTAGTTGTGAATCCTTTTAACTTTTGTTTATCATGGATATTTTTTATTTCATTGTCAAATCTGAAGCATAATTTTGCTGGGTACAATATTCTTGGTTGACATACATTTTCTTTCAAAGCTTGGTATATATTATTCCAAGACTTCCTAGCTTTGAGCATCTGGGTTGAGAAGTCAGCTGAGATCCATATACCTTTCCTTCTAAATGTAATACAGTCTTTATCTCTGGCACCCTTTAAAATTCTTTCCTTATTCTGTATGTTTGGCATTTTCATAATAATGTGCCTTAGTATCAGTCTATTTAATTTTGTATATTTATTTGGGATCTTCTAAGCCATGTATTTGATTTTCCATTTCATTCTTTAGGTGTGGGAAATTTTCTCGTTTTATACCATTAAAAAGATTGTGCATTCCATTGGTTTCCCTATTAGTAGGCAGAATAAATATTGTCAAAATGGCCATACTTGCAAAAGCACTACACAGATTTAATGCAATTCCTATTAAAATTACAATGACATTCTTAATAGAAATAGAAAAAGTTGTAAAGAAATTCATTTAGAAAAATAAGAGACCATAATAGCCGAAGCAATCCTTAAGGAGGAAAACTGAAGCAAGAGGCATCACAACACCAGACCTTAAATTATACTACAGAGCCATAGTAACAAAATCAGGATGGTATTGGCACAAAAAAAGATATGTAGACCAATGGTACAGAATAGAAGACACAGAGACAAACCCACATAAATACAGTTATCTCATACTAGACAAAAGTGCCAAAAACATACACTGGAAAAAAGTTAGCCTCTTCAACAAATGATACTGGGAAAATTGGGAATCCATATGTAGCAAAAAACTCAACTCAAAATGGATCAAGAACTCAGGCATTAGACTAGAGATCTTGTACCTAATAGAAGAAAAAGAGGCCCAAATCTCCATGATATCGGCTTAGGAACTGAGTTCCTTAACAAGACACCTAAAGTACAAGAAGTGAAATCAAGAATCAACAAATGGAATGGAATCAAACTAAAAGCTTCTTCACAGCAAAGAAAACAATCAAGAATATGAAAAGAGAGCCTACAGAATGGGAGAGAATCTTTGCCACCTGCACCAGATAGAGCACTAATCTCTCAGTATATATAACAACTCAAAAACTTAACACCAAAAGAAGAAATAACTAATCAATAAGCAGGCAAAGGAACTGAATAAGGCTCTTCACAGAAGAAGAAATGCAATCGGTCAACAAATATATGAAAAAAATATTCAACATCATTGGCATTTAAAGAAATATAAATCAAAACTATACTGAGATTCCATCTCACCCCAGTCAGAAGGCAATTTTCAAGAATATAAATAACAATAAATTCTGAGAAGAATATGGGGATAAAGGTATACTCATACATTACTGGTAGGACTGCAAATTGGTGCACTCTGGAAAGCAGTATGAAGGTCCTCTGAAAACTTGGAATGGAACCATTTGACCCAGTTATCCCACTCCTAGGTTTATACCTAAAGGACTTAAATCAGCATACTACAGTGATATAGCCACATCAATGTTTAGAGAAGCTCAATTCACAATAACTAAACTACAAAATCTTCCTAGGTACCCTTCAACTGGTGAATGAATAAAGAAAAGGTGGTATATTTACACAATGAATACTACTCAGCCATAAAGAGAAATGAAATTATGACATTTGCCTGTAAATGGATGGCACTGGAGACTATCATGCAAAGTGAAATAAGCCAATCCCCAAAACCCAAGGCAGAATGTTTTCTCTGATATGCAGATGCTAAATCAGAATGAAGGGGTGACTCACAGAGAAGAAAGTACCTTGGTTAGACAAAGAGGAATGAAGGGAAGGGAGGAGAAATGGGAATAGGAAAGAAAATAAAATGAATTGGACATTACTTTCCTATGTGCATATATGAATGCATGCCCAATGTACAAACCAGAATGGGAAGTTATATTCCTTATATGTATAATATGTTAAAATACATTCTACTATCATGTATAACTACAGATTAAAAAATACTCATACAAAGTTTTAATAATTTTATAAAGTATTTCTTTTTATATAGTTTCTGTATTTCCCAAGATTTTTATATGAATTTACATCATTTCTTATTAAAATGATCAAAATTTTTTTCATTAAAATATAACAATTTTTCCAATAGTCAATTATGATTCTGAGTATACTTAATCAATTTTCTAATATTGATATTAGATATTAGATATTGTGAAAGTCCACTAGATATTTCTAGAGTAATTTTGAGCTACATTCATCAAATAGTTTGCTGTATGCATAAATGGAATCTAAATACCAGTTACCTGAAACCTAAAAATCCCCCAAAAAACTTTAAAGTTTTTTTTAAACATTGATGTAATTTGAGAAAATGCCATTTCTCTGATGAAAAGGAATTTTCTGTGGGGAAAGTATCCTCAAAGCAAACTTCTCTGAGTGGCATTTGCATTTCTGTTGACTCCAATGAAGATAAAAACATCAATTACTGTTATATTTACAAATATCCAAAATATCCCATAGAATGAAGAGAAAGTATTGATGATTAGAAATTTTGAAAAGTGGAGGTCCTTATGGGCCTGGGATTTCAGGTGGAGAATTTATTTTAAATGAAAGAGCCACTCAGTGTGTGGAGGGTTTCACATGTGTGTATCAGGCACACTGATGCTGTGAGAATTAATGACTCATAGCAAGAGAATGCTGCTTTTCAAAGTCATTTTATTAGACAACAATGATTTTAATGAATGAACATCACACAGAAAAGCAGGTCAACCTCACAAAATGATTCCCTAGTATACTCTTCAACTTGGAAATAGACATGGAATCTTTGCTTTAACTTATCATTCATTAGTGTACCCTCAAACAGGACAGATATGCAAAATGATGCTTCTCAAATGATTCAGAAACAATTTGCATCTATGGTAACAACTTTCAAAGGTATAATTAGAAAAATTAATTTACAAATAACTCTTAAACATTATTACAAACTGTACAATAGATATCAGCCTCTTTCCTGAAATATTTGGTAAGAGTTTATATATAACGAATTGTTGTATAATCTCATTGTTTTCTCATGAAAACATAATTTAATTAAATATTTAATAATTGAATTTCTGCCTTCCTTTGACCTGTGTAATATTTGTAAAATGATAATGACTAGAAATTTAAGCTATAAAGAGAAAAAAAGGGATATGTAATACATATATAAACTGAAACCTCGGTGTCAGAATGTAGAAGCAGAGGTGGAGCCAGCACTGGAGCCTAAGTCAGGTGCCTGTACTCTTCACTTGACAATGGATAATATGCCTTACAATTTTTCCTTGTGGACGTGTTTTGCAATCTTATTGAATGTGTGTGCCTTTTGAGCAATGTGATGTCTTATGACTCTTGATTTCCTATAGCATTAGAAGTCTTTCAGTGCTGGGGTCGTAGGTCAGTGGTGGAGTTCTTGTCAAGCACATGCAAGACCCTGGGTTCCACCTAAAATAATTCCACCTAAAATAATTCTACCCTGGGTTCCACATCAAAAATAAATAAATAAATAACAGATAGATAGATAATAGAATAACTCTTTTAACATACAGTAGCATTGAAAGAGATAATTTTGACAGACTTATATATCTTACCTGTCCTTTAAAAAGCAGCCTATATGAATGCCTTAAATAGTTATTTGGACATTTTGTTGTTAATGACTGAGAAAAAGTACCAAATATAGAAAGACAACAGGAGGTAATAGCATCTTGCTTTTCTACATTCCTGCATCATAATTCTACCCTTTTTCATTTTAAATTTTAATTTCAATATCATTTATAGTATTTATGTATATAATCTCATAGTCATTAATAGAAAATTATGTTGTATCAAGATTTAAAAATCATTCAAAGCTGGGAATGGAGCCACCATTTGACCCAGCTATTCCCCTTCTTGGTCTATTCCCTAAAGACCTAAAAAGAGCATGCTACAGGGACACTGCTACATCGATGTTCATAGCAGCACAGTTCACAATAGCAAGACGGTGGAACCAACCTAGATGCCCTTCAATAGACGAATGGATAAAAAAAATGTGGCATTTATACACAATGGAGTATTACTCTGCATTAAAAAATGACAAAATCATAGAATTTACAGGGAAATGGATGGCATTAGAGCAGATTATGCTAAGTGAAGCTAGCCAATCCCTAAAAAACAAATGCCAAATGTCTTCTTTGATATAAGGAGAGTAACTAAGAACAGAGTAGGGACGAAGAGCAGGAGAAGAAGATTAACATTTAACAGGGATGAGAGGTGGGAGGGAAAGGGAGAGAGAAGGGAAATTGCATGGTAATGGAAGGAGACCCTCAGGGTTATACAGTGGAGGAGGTAGAGAGAGAGGAGGGGAGGGGAGGGGAGAGGTGGGGAGGGGGGAGGGTGGAGGATGGGAAAGGCAACGGAGCACAACAGACACTAGGATGGCAATATGTAAATCAATGGATGTGTAACTGATGTGATTCTGCAATCTGTGTATGGGGTGAAGGTGGGAGTTCATAACCCACTTGAATCAAAGTGTGGAATATGATATGTCAAGAAATTTGTAATGTTTTGAACAACCCACAATAAAAAATTAAAAAAAATAAAATAAAATAAAATAAAATAAAATCATTCAAGAAAATCTGATATTGTATGGTTAATGTACTTGTGGCAAACAAATATCTATTCCCAACAAAAAATCATTTTCTTACGGCAATAAAATAAAAGAAAAATAATATAAGGAATAAATCTGACTCCAGATAGCCAAGCTATAACATTTTTTCTTACAGAAAAAGAAAATAAAAAGATTTATTCAGTAATTGAATTTGGTTTAAAATCTTTACTACTACAATGACGGCTAAGTCCATTTCACGCTACTATAATAGCATACCCGAGACTGGCTAATTTTTAAAGAACAGATTTTGTTCTCACACATTGCTTGAAGCTAGAAAGTCCAAAATCAAAGTTCTGGAATGTTCAGCCCTAATCTGTCTGCCCCAATTGCTGCATCAACACTGCGCCCTCCATCCTTCTTCCTCTAGAGGGGAGGACCCTTTTCCTTCAGAGGCAGAAGAGCAGGAGAGGAAGCCATTCCCACCACTCCACCCGCAGAGGTATTGATCCCTTCATGATAGGGGGCTCTAGTGCCCTAACTGTTCTCCTAGGCCTTGCCTGCCGATACTGTTGCACTGGATCTTTTTCAAAATGAAATCTGGAGTGGAAAAAGCCCTCTAACCACAACAAATAATTAAATCACCATAATTCCTGATAAAATTAGTAAAAATCACAAAGAATTCCAATTTAGTTCTTTATACTGGGGTGAGTATTCTTTTGACATCATTCATACAGAAAGTGACTCAGCTTTGGCCAAGACAATGTTGCAGCAATTAAAATGCAATAAATTCAATGTTTGTGATTATAGGATAGCAGAAAGCAAATCTGTAACTAGTTAAGTAAAAAAAAAATTACATTTAAAATGCTAGTTCCAAAACAATCAGCAATATTTGCCCTAATTTTGAAGGGTCTTTCCTTAAAAATGTTCATTGTTGAAACTTATGCTGTTTGCATAGAAATAAAAGCATTGAAATAATCATGAATATTGAATGTTTATGATAACAAGCAAATTAATGTCTTATTAAATAATAATAATAAATTACTTTTTAATGAATATCTGTATGAAAATGTATACACACAACTATGTTAAATCATCACAGGCTGATAGATATCAGCAGACCATATTTCTGGTTGCTGACCTCTATATTCATTATTCACTTCTTAGTGTCTCCAAGTCAGAGGCATTGATGAATAAACAAGCATGACAACTTTGGGAGTGATGTGGGTTAACTCTGGTCAACTATACCTTACAATGCTGTGATTATTGCAAAAAATAAAAATAAAGTCAATTTAAGATTTTGTAACTAGGTGGTCATTTACATATTTCCCTTAATTATATTTTATTTCTATGTCTAGAATTAGATATGCTCTTAAAAATGATAGGCTTATTTGTTATTAATTATGTTGACTTTATAAGAATAACACTAAAGGAGCTCTCACTATCTAACAAGAAATTAGACAAAAATGCAATACTAAGACAGTCCATCACAAATCTTCTCAGGCTGTTTAAAAGATTTAAGATCCCATGCAGAGTACAGCAACATGCAAATCAATAAACTCACTCAATGGTTTGAGTGTATCACCAGTAGAGTACCTGCAAATTAAATCTCACAAAAAGGAACATAAGAGATTTGCTGCCTCTACATGTCATCCTTCCTGATTAAAGATTTCATTAATGTTCTACATGAAATGGAAAGTATTCTTTTCCTTTACTATTGTTGATACTCAGAAATTAACTGTAGACTTGCATTATTTATTAAGGAGCTAACAAAGTCACACAAAATAGAAAGCACTTTAAGAAACAGGTGCATAATTGGACATGGCAGTACTTTTTAATTAAATTTGAAAAGAATCATCAAATAAGTATCCATTTGTTATTAAAGTTCAGTTAAATTTATAGTAATATGTTATTCATACTATTATCTCTCTATGCCCATTTCTGAAACCGAATATCAATTTACTGAAATCTATTGATTTTTAAAAATATTTACTATGCAGCTATTATATGTCAACTCCCTATTGGAAATTTAAAGGTGCTCACAGATAAACAACATTTTCCCAGTAGTTTGGAACCAGCTGCAATAGATAGATTTGAAGAAATAGAAATAAAAATGTTACAGAGAACACTGTTAGTCAACCTGAGAGCAAAGTCTTGCAGGCAGACCAGAAAGGAAGTGGCAGGGCAGACTCTGCCAATTCCTGCTGGCTGAAACACCCACCAGATAACTTTGTCCCCTTCCTTCATGTTGGGAGAATCCACATGGAAATATGAAGCAAGGATAAGGGTAGTCTAAATTCCAATGCTTTCTTTGAAGGAAGAATTCAGATACAACTCCCGAATCTACAGTTTGTTTTGTTTTATGGAAGTGTATACCTTCCAAATTACTATTCTAATATTTCTAAGAACTTCCATGTTCTGATTTACAGCATCCTTTAAATGCCTTTTATATTGTTTTGGCATTAAGAACACCAGATATATTTGCAGGAGACAACATATAGAAAATGAAGGGGACAGATGGGGGGTAAAGGAAAGCCAGGGAGAGGTGAAGGAAAAGACCTATATTTACCCTTGTCTTTCTGGCAGATCTAGTTAGATGTAATTATCATTTTTTGAAGAGAAAGTATACACTTTAGTACAGAAGTTGTATATATAAATTATTAATGATGACATAATATGATGTATTCCACGTTATTACTAATACCTGGGTATTATACAGGATGACAAAATATAGAAGCAATGCAAATAGGAAAAGATCTGAAAACATTAAAGTACGTTGTTCTTTTAGTGACCTAGACAATTTCCTCTTCTCAGATGCAAATGTCCACTGTTTTTAAACTAAGAACTTAATGTTCATTCTTTAAGTTCTCTTTCCCCTTATTATATTTGTGCAAATAATTTATCTATTCACACTGCATTTGTACAAAATATAACAATTTTCAGAGAAAAGAGATCTGTGAATATTGCAGGTAATCATAAACTGTATTTGAAATGAGTCAAATACTGAATTACTCACATTTTTGTCCTAAAGTGCTATCCATATATGTATGTATGAGTGCAACAACTACTAGATAATTTCTGGGGTCAAGTGGAAGATAGAGCAGATGAATTTGTGAGAGGAAAATTAAAATAAGGGTAGAATTGAACATAAATCTGCAAAAGAACAATACACGATAATTTGCTGCATAAGCAAGTGTAAGATGTGAAAATGGTACTAATTATACACAATATGAAAATATTTTCACAAGCACATGTAGATGTACATACCAGAAATAAAAGGGAATATGGAAATTTGGAACTAATCAAAATTAATTTGATTAAAAGCTCACTAAGAATGACTGTTAACAAAGGTATTTAAATATGATTCATTACTATTTCTAATGATAGTATGCTATCTCTAAATATAATGTTTTTGTATTTCAAATACTTACTTCACATTGTTTGACTTGATTATTGCTATCTTGGCTATAACCAAATATTTGTTTTCATATATATGTGCATTTGCTGCATAATAAAATCATATTTAATTTCTTATAACTTGGGTCAAATTATGAAACTCATGTCCATAGCAAAGTATGGACTTATAATATAAACACCTAAAATCTAGGGTGCAAGCATTACCTTATATACTAATTACCAAAGTTATCATATGATTATTCATGTGAACATGTATCATATTTAATTTATTGGACTATTTAAGCTTAGATTGCAATGATATTCAAAAATTATTTATAAGGCATATTGCATTCAGAAAATAATTTCAATACATTAATTAATTACTATATGCTAGAGGATGTTCTGTTATTAATAAATATGAAATCATCTAATCCTCAAACAATCCTACTACTATTATATAATCATTTTACAGATGAAGAACTTCAGCTAAAAATAAGTTAGATGTTCTCAAGGGCATGCTGCAAGTACGTGGGAAACATGGGATTAGAAACCAGGCAGAACCACAACAAAAGTAATTAACACATTGGACGAAGTAGACTTTACACAGGTAAGTTTAAGAATGGAATGAGAACAGGTACTTCTCTGCACAAATTACTTTTCCACCTTTGACTCGAAACAGATGAATTTGTTGTTTTTCTAATAAGGTATGAGCAAATATTTTTAATAAAGAATTATGTAAGATAAACACAGGAATATTTATGACTCCAATTTTGTAAAAGTTCTTCTTTACATTTGATTTATTTCATCTAAAAACCCTCCTGGCTATATTCTTCTCAAAGCAATAAGTAATATCTAAAGAACGTGAAAGATAGAGAAATAAGTATCCTTTAAAGATTTATTACTGATATTGTATCTTTGTTTACTATTGAAACACAGGCAGTCTATGATTTTCACAGCAATAAATATGCTAAATATTTCTTATGTCAATATATTTTATGAAATACTCTCATTCTGACAGCTTAACATTAACCTAAATTTCTCATTTTCAAATTTAATAAGAAAAACAGCCATGGCTGATGGATTTACATGATGTAAGATTTGCTAAAAAGTAATGAAATTATACATCATGATGGTTTAATTTGCTTTTACAAGAAGAAAATGCACATATGTAATCACAAAATATTTTTTACTCTTAGGCAAGTAAATAATTTTAAAACATCATAATTTGCCTTCTAATATTACCAATAATTATATACTTCTGACATTATTGGTTAAAAACAAGATAGTCATTTATCAAAAATGTTTAGTAATACAAATTGTAATGCAGCAAAAAACATGATCATATCTTAAAATACTAAGAATAGCTTTTGTCAACATGTAAAATAAGAAATAAGACCCTGAAGTAAATTTTATGACAATGTTTTATCACCACATATGTTTTGATAGTTATGATGTATTTTTTAATGAGTACTGATTGTGCAACTGCTGTGTACCAGGCTTGTGGTAGTTATGAGACCACAGTAATTGAGACCACAGAGCTTACCATTGATTATAGGAAACAGAAAAATAAAAAGCAAAATGTAGAGACAATAACATGTTAAACCAGGTGGTCCAGGTGAATTTCTTTCCATAAAACTTCCAGAACACTGGACCAATACAGCTTCCATTGGTAGGCTCATAAGAATTAAGAAGAAACTCTAGACATGGGCAGGTGGAGATCAGTAAGGCAGGGGGAAGGCCCAAGTTGAATGGAGCCAGGCAAACCAAAGAACTGTGTGGCCTTCTTCAGGGCCATGGTAGTGGGTTTGATCCAAGTAATGGAGGTGAAGATCAGGTGTTTGGATGAGGTCTGGGACCCAATTGAGAGATGAATTTGTCCTAGTTTGTTACACTGGGATGGATGGACTTTTTTCTTTCTTTTCTTTATTTTTTTAAATTCTATTTATTTATTTTTTAGTATAAGCAAATGAGCATGCTTTTTATAGGTAGAAGTCTGAAGCTCATGCCTATGGGTTTTCTACAGATCATGAGAGAGTACAATAAGACACAATCTGAGGTCTTCAAATATGTAAAAATAAACAAATAAACAGATTTTCTATATTTTCCCAGCCCATTAAGTATAACCAGTGGTCCATAATTAATGTGTACTATGTGGTGATTTGGGACCTATTTATACTGATATACAGAACATTATTCAGCCTTTAAAAAGAAAGAAAGTCTATCATTTAGGGCAACATTGGTGGAACTGAAGATAATATGCCATGTAAAATAATGCAAGTTAGGAAATTGTGACTCAAAATCAGAATTCAGATAAAAAGAAGCAAGATATTTTCCATCATATTCAACTGTGAAAACCTAAGAAATTTTTCAGCTCTAATGTAAATCAAAATAGGTATGAGCTGAAAAAATAAGGTCTACATATAGATACTAATGGGTTATGTATTTTTAAAAAAATACTTGTATGTTAACTTACAGAGGAATATATAAAATATATAAGTTGCTCATAATATTTGTACATAAATCTTTTACTCAGAAATTACATATCCTTTCAACAAATTGTATACTATTGACTTTATTCTACAACCATACTAAATCTTAGTGCACAGGTTTATAAATCTATCAATCAAAACTGCCTATCAGCTGAGAACCCAAAAAATTTCAACTTAAAAGAGACAATAACTCACAGACACTTATAGAGGGATAGCATAGATTTTGGAAAAATCTGACATAGATTTCAAAGAAGCCATCATTTAAAAAATTATTCTAACAAGCAACCAAAAGCACACTTGAAACAAATAAGAAAAAAGAAACTCCTAACAAGAAGTAAAAACTCTCAAAAGGAAATAAAAGATAATAAAGAACTAAATAGAAATTTTAAAAGTGAAAGGTATAATTAAACAAAAACATAATGAATGGACTCAATAGCAAAACTGAGTAGACACACAGAATATATAGTTACTTCAAGAGAGAACCATAGAAATCACTCAATACACAATTAAGAGAAAAGAGAAGAAGGATAAATACAGTCTTTGTAATCTGTAGGATTAATATAAAATTCTAGTGTTCATGCCATTGAATTCCTAGAAAGAGAACGAAGCTACAGTTGGAAAAGTAGTAGAAGAAATTAACAGCAATACATTTACAGATTCAGGAAAGTAAGCAAACAGCAACAAAATGAACTCAAAGCAACTTGTGTTAAGGCACATCTTAGTGAAACTCACAAAAAATAAAAATAAAAGAATCTCAAAAAGTCGTCAGTATCACCTCTTATCTATATAAGGCAATAAATCTTCAATTCCTCATAAGAAACCATGAGAACCAAGGGTGTTTTCTTTTTCTTTTTCTTTCTTTTTTTTTCAATGCTTTTCAAGTGCTAGGGAGGGGGAGGGAAAAAAATAAAAACTGTCAATTCAAAATTCTATAGCAAGCAAAATTTTCTTTTAGAATGAAAATGAAATGACAGGCTCAGATAAAGGAAAACTGAGAAAAATTGTGACCAGATCAGAGTCAAAAGAATGAATAAGGAAGTTCTCTAACAGACAAAATAGTGAATCCTAGAACATCAAGAAAGCAAAGGGAAGTAAAGATGTGGGTAAATACCGCAGATCCCTTCTCTTTTGAAGTTTTCCATATTATGTTTCACGAGTCAGCAGATGCCACAGCACTTCTGATGTGGTTCTCCATGTACATAGAGAGAATATTTAAAAAGTTGTATTATATAGGAGAAGAATAATAAAATATAAGCAGAGGCTTGAACTGGTCAAAGGTAATACCAGTAAACTATATTTGTCTATAGAGATATTTCACAATATTATACCAAATTGTTCTTCAAATGAAGAAAGTTTCCATTTCACAACATTCTTATCACACCTATACTATTGAACTTTTAATTTTCACAATCCAGTAAGTCATAAGGTATTGCATAGTCATTTTAATATGCACAACCTAAATGAAATGAAGACAGGCATCTTTTCATGTGTTGATGAGCTATGATTAATTTCCTCTGAGGCAGATGCCTGTTGATCATTCTACTATATAAAATATGATAAAAAGTGTATTTCTGTATTACACGAATAATAGGAACTGAGAAATAAGGATCTGAGGATCTGAGAAATAAGTTTGGAGTTAAGAATTCATGTGAAGTTCATGTATTCCTGAATATCAAATCACAAGACCTCAAACCTAAGTTCAGAGAGGCATCAAAATTTTCCTGATAAAAATAATGCTTATTTAAGAATACAGGCTCCTGCTTGCTAATTGATTTCTAAATATTCTAATTATACTAAAACCTGTGACTAATAATCCTGAAGAAAATAAAGGAGCCGGAGTCTTGGAGTGGTGCTACCACCAGGAGGAGAGCAGGTATGAAGAATGGTCTGAGCATAACAATGAAAAGTCATAGTGAGATAGGTTGTAAAATCATACTCCAGTTATATACTGTTTACATGAAATTCAGCCTAAAGGCACAGATTCAAAAAGAAAAGATGGGGAAAGAATGTTAAGCAAACACTAAGCAAAAGAAAACTGGGCTTAACTATACTAATTCCATCCATAGATGATATAACTGGCAATATTAAACAAAAAACAAAACCAAATTCACAGCCAAGATTCAACAAAAAGTTGAGAAAAGCCAAGAATATAAAACAAGGACCAAAGAATTTCTTTCTATCCAAACAATTAGCGTTAAAAGAAGAGAGAGAGAACAATTTTTTAAATATTCTTAGTAACCTCAGAGAGCAAGATAAAGAGAAATCATATCCATAAAAATTTAAACTGATAGTTTCGAAATTAGAATTTGGTCATTGAAAATAAAATGATGAGAATAGTGAGCTGAATTTCAAAATTCTCACAGGGGAAGAGTGAATTTGATCAAATGTCAAGAGCCAAGGTACTATTCCAGAATGTACTGCAAATGATAACTTAATATAAAGGATAAAATAAAATTATATTTAAAAGAAACAGAGGACAAATCAAGAACTTTATCTGACTCATTAGGTTTCTGGCAGAAGGTACTTTTGTGGTTACATAATACACATAGCAATAGGGAAGAAATTTCCAGAATTTAGCATACATATTACTTCTTGTTCTTGAAAGAGACCTGCAAGCCTTGCATTGCTGCAACCTAATTATAAACAAAATGTGACATCTCTGCCACAGCATATTTGGAAAAAAAGTAGTCAATCAGTAGTACTCACATGTTCTGGTTTGAGGGAGAAAAAGTAAGAAAATCAGACACATCCATTGAGCCATCCACAACAACACCATCCATACACTTTATCTGGGAGAATTAACAGTTTTACTAAAATAAGCACATTAATGCACACATATCCATACACACTAAGAAATTAATTACTGGCTTCAAAGTTATAGCCATTAGACAAAACACCATGAAAAAGACCTACAGTTAAACTTAAAATTATAAGGTATTACTGCACATCTGCTAGTTGTTGCTTACAAAGGCAATAATATTCTTTAAGTAGGAGCCTAGAAGATCCTCAATATGACAAGTGAGGCAATATAGATGGAGACGGGGAGGAGAGCACATGTGAAAGTTGCTGTTTTGCTAACAGGGAATGCATAAGCTGATTTCATGGGACAATAAAAGGGGACACCTTTAAACATACACTAAGCTTAAAGGTAATCATTTATGGAATAAATACAGCACATTTTGTTTCTATTTTTCCTATCATTTTATGTAGCTGATTTGTAAGAATTTCCTATAAGAACTTTTTCTTAGTCATTCAGATTTGTAAACCTTCTCCAAATTCATAAATTGCCTTATAACTTTGACTAAAATATCTTTGATCCAAACATGAATTCTTAATTTTTATTCAAAAGAGTCATTGTTTTGCATTTGATTTTTGCTTTTGAGTTTTAAAAGGTTCTTCTCCATTGCAAAATCTTGAAGATGTTCTTTTAGATTTTCATAGCCCGATGGCTTTGCTATTCATATGTAGGCCCACAACAAATCTAGATTTTATCTTTATATATAGCATGACAAATTTACCTCCAGCCAACCACTGAAGAATCTTTTCCTGTCCAGAGTGAATGGAATTGCAGTAGAATGGAATACAGTGTAACCAATGATTGTAGGGACAGAGTGCATCAAGGAAGCAGAGCCTTAAAAATCAGAAAGACTATTTGATTCTTTGGTGTAATGGGAAATAGGAATAATAAAGTGTCTTTGGTTGAGGGAAAAATAATTTTAAAAACCTGTTGGAGGCCAATGTGCAGAAAGCAAGGGAAGCAAATCTGGAGACTGCCACCGTATATAGACCTGATGAGAATACAACAGCCAGTTAAGTGATGGATACCCAACATGTTGCTGAGGGGAAAAAAAAAATCAAGATGACCTGGTTTCCTTCCCTTTTTCCTCGACCCTAAGCTCTAGGAAGGCAATGGTGTTTGATTTCCTACTATATAGACAGTGCCTAACCCAGGACATAATGAGAAATGCTCAATATCAAACAATGAATGGAAGAATAGAAGAATGAAATAATAATCATCAGCGCATCAATTTCTGAATATAAGCAATGTTATAAAATGACTGTATAGTAATTAGTAATATGTTTTGCGTCTGGAATGAAGGAGAACAATACCACACAGAAAAGCATGAATTATCTGGATATAGAAATAAAGTGTAGATGTTGAGCTGACATGCTAGTGAGTCATCCATTTACTCTGTGGATTGTTGAAGATCAAGGGATGAAGAGAGTGTAAGAGAACAGTACCAAATATACAGATTTGTGAGCTAGCCATGTAGAGTGCAGAACTAAATTCAAAGGAGACTCTAAAAAATAAAAGAAGCAAGGCTTTATTTCCTTTGCAAAACTAAATCACAAAACTAAGAAAACATTGCTGCAACCTAATTATAGGAAAGGAAAGCAAAGCAAATAAAGAATGGGATCTATGCTAGAACACATTAGAAAATATCACAACTTTTAGGATGACATTTCTAAGTACCAATTTGGCTGCTCTTTGGAAAAGCAAGAACTAATTTTCTAGGATACATTAACAGCAAACATCTACTGAAGGAAATGTTTATTATTTAAGATACACACACCATATATAAAAATAATATCAGCAGTAAAATTTTTAGACATCTTATATCTTATGAAATTTAAAAGTAGAATAAATTTATAGAGTCCCACAGAGGATGAATGTGCAAAAGCAAGTAAAATTCTATTAAGATCCATAAAGTTGTATGTGAGTTGGCATCCAATTATACCTTTTGGAAAACTTACAGTGCCACAACATTTCTACAAAAGTGTTATTTTTATTTTATAAGAGCATAACACCACAGGCATAGAATATTCATATGAAAATGCTACAATGCAATTTGTGGAATGAGAAAATGTAAGATGAATTTCAAAGCCTTCTAATACATTCCAAATAACAATTTTGTTGGCAGAATAGCATGACTATTTTATACTTGCATTCTAACATTTTACAATAAATGATATTCTGAAAATTTTCCATGAATTTAATAACATAGTAAGAAAGTAATTTGCAGATGAATATTCATTCACAAAACAATTTATTCTAAATCCATTTCAAATAAATTTAATGTTGTCTTATTAGCAAAGGATGATGTGAACTTTTATAATTCTAAGTTTAAAATGTTTTCATCTAATTCTTATCTAATTTTGATTGAAAATATAAGATCAAATGATACTATCTGTCACCATTTATTTACATAAATTTGAATTGTTTTGTATAGAAATAAAATAATTTTAAATGAAGAAAATCACTATTTTTACACATAAGAATTCTATGGAGAAAACAGAAAGCATTCATCATGCTTTTGTTTATATACCAATTTATTGATTTGTTGATTTTTCCTTCTTATTAGTGCTTTATATAGTTTCACATAATTATGGGGTTCATTTTGACTTACTCATAAATGCATGTAACATAATTTGCTCCATTTCAATCTCCAAGACTATCTCCTTCCCTCCCCTTGTCTCCCTTCTTTCTTCTAGTTTTACATATATATATATATACCTCCACTCTACTGTGTCATTTCTCTTATGATGATATCCCCTTTTTATTAAGTTCCTATTTCTCTCTTGCTTCTGCATAAGAGAGGGAAAAAATTGACTATTGACTGGCTTATTTCACATAGCATGATATTCTCCAATTCCATCAAATGGCATTTCCTTTTTCTTTATGGGTTGGTTCCAGGCAGGTTCCATAACTTGGCTATTGTGAAAAGTGCTGCTGTAAACATTTGTATGCATGTAGCACTGTAGTAGGTTGATTTTGGTTCTTCAAGGCTAATACCCAGGAGTGGGTTAGCTGTGTTGGGTGGTACAGTGGTTTCACTCCAAGTCTTTTGAAGAATCTCCATACAGGTTTCCAAAGTGATTGCAGTCCCACTGACAATGCATGAGTGTACCTTTTGCCCCACATCCTAACCAGCAGTTTTTGTGATTTGTATTCCTACTAATTGGCATTCTAACTGGAATGAGATGAAATCTCAGTGTAGTTTTAATTTGCATTTCCCTGATTGCTAAGGATGTTGAACATCTTTTTTTATAATTGATGGCCATTTGTGTGTCTTCTTTTGAGAAATGCTTTATATTCCCATTTATTGATTGGGATATATGTGTGTTCTGGACATTACTTCTCTGTCAGAAGAAAAGCTGAAGAAGATTTTTTTCCCATTCTATATGCTCTCTCTTCATGCCTGTAATTGTTTCCTTTTCTTTTTAATTTGAAGCTATTCCATTTAATGATTCTTGGTTTTATTTCTCAAGATTTAAGAGTCTTATTAAGGAAGTTGGTGTGCCAATTTATTTAATCAATCCTTTTAAGTTAACATATTATAATAGTTTTGTTTTGTAACCTCAAAAATGTAATAATGTTCATTGTCTAATATTTCAAACCCAAATAAAGATTTTGTATCTTAAAATACAATGGTATGTTTGTGCTAATATAACTCATTTCAGTGAGGCTAAGTTTACAATGTGTCATGAAGCTTGCCTCTACTGATGGATAACACAGTTTCATGCTCTTATAATCCCAGGTAACAAGGGCCAAGCTTAGGTGAAATTCCAAAGTGAGATGATTCTGCCAAGATCCTGGAAAGTAACAGTCCTCAGTAAGAGAGGACATAACAACCTAATTAATATTTCACTCCAAAAATGTCTCAAGAATTCAATGAGATGTATATAAACATTTCTCATTTACATATTTTTTAAAAAATTTAAAAACCTAAGTAATTAAATGAAAGGTCTGTTATTTAATATATTCAACTATAGACTACTGGAGCATGGATAGAGTATAAGGTATTAGTTCCCTGAATAACTAGCCAACTGGAATCCATACAGCCAATATGGGACACTTAAACCTAAAGTCCATTGCATAAAATGGATTAGAAATAATAATACATAATAAAAATATACAACTAGATGTTTTTATTTTGGTAATATAAAAAGTAGACTAGACTGCACTGAGTCCAGAATCTAGGAATATTTGCATTGAGTTAGACACAATTCCTCCTTTATTCTTGACATGCTCCAACTTATCAAGTGGCTATGTGTAAGAAACCTTTCCAGATGCAGAATTACATTTCTTAAATAATACAATACTGGGAAATGTCAAATGTATCCACTCCGTTATATGATAGCTCTAATTTACTGAGTATTTATATTTCTAGACAAATAAATTTCTGTTTTCAAGTGGGAGACAATAATCCTAACCTGCCAATGGAAGACAGAGCAAGGTTATAAAATACAGCATGTTTAGAGGACAGAGGAGTTTTCAGAAGTGAAGAATTACAGATACAGTAGCGGCCTAAATAGCAGAAAGACCAGACTTTGCTCTGAATGGCAGTTAGGGTTTACCTTCAGTATACACAAGGGCACTGAGGGTCCACAGACAAATTCTTTCAAGTTATGGAAAAAACAAAACAAAGGAGGAAAACCAATAAATAATGTTTGAATGGTGCTGCTCACAGCTTGGAGGGATAGAGTGGAACCCACTCAGGGTAGGAAAGGAAACTTATAGAAAAAGAGAGCAAGAAACAGAAAAGATATTCTTCAATATTAGAAAAATAATGAGAGCATTTAATGATACTCCAATTAACTGAAATACATTCCACTGACTTTTCCCAGGAGCTTCACAATGGGAAGTGGGCCATCAGATGCATTTCTCTGTATTTACAGGTTTTCTTGCCTTCCTGTCTTGGAGAATACCTCTACCTAACATTGCCTATCCACAGTACTCCTATGTAGAAAACACATTTTAAAATAATGTTGATTTTAAGGAACTATAAAATAGCAACATGTGCCCTACCCCATTTTCTCCCATTGTCCCAAATGTGGAATACCTAGCAAAATTTAAATTGAGCAAGAATTATAGAAATTATGTTACCGTTTTAATAATATTTGACTACTTATTTGAATTGAAAACTTGGGACATAGTGGGTTAAAAATGAGTTTCAAAGTCAACCCTTACAATGCACAGGTGGTGTTTCTGTCTCTAAGGGCAGAGCCTTGTGCTAAGGGCTCCGCCATCCTTAGGGGGAAGGGCAGAGACATATTACATTTTGGTTGTCTTTGCAGGACCTGTCTCATGGTATGTTAGCCTAAGCTGATCTCCAGAAGATTCTGGAAATGTTCTTTGACACAACAAAGATGTCTTCACAGTATTTAAAAAGAAGATATAGAAAATTTGTTCTTAATATTAAAGCCTCCACATATAAATCATGAAGCCTTTCTTTCATCAGCAACCTTAGAGATGCTGTATTTTAGCAAATGGTTACCACAGTAAGCCAGATGGTAACAGAGCATAAAAAATGCGGAAGAAATTTAAATTTCTGATTTCCTTAATCATGAGTGAATACCAATAACTTACATATCATTCTAATGGAAATAGCTCATATTGTTATCTATACCTTCTCTCCTCCCACTATGCAGAATTTATGACTGATTTTAGTTGAAAATTTTTAATTCAAATTATTATTTTTCCACTACATTAGTATTGTTTGTACAGGATGTCTAATGTCTCTAAATCTGAAGTTTTCACTTGGTAAATCATATTATTTTTAGTAGCTCCACAGGGTTTTCATAGATTCATAAAAAGTAAATTATGTAACATGTGAAGAATCTCACGTGGAATATAGAATATCATAGAGTATAAATTTCCTATTATATAATAAAGTATATATTATATAATAGAGTATATATTTCCTATTCTCTCTTCCTTCTTCCACTTCAACATTATCTCTACATTATCAGAAGGTAAATTATACCTATGTTATAGCATTCATGCCTATGATAGGGATAAATATTTGTATTTCCCCTTTTAAGCTAAATGTAAATACAAATGCAAATCTTACTTTAATTCAATCAGATTTGATAGCCATTATTATCCTTTGATAGTTTTCAGGCAAATGAAAAAGAGTGAAATGGAACTACTATTGTTGTTCTATTCTTTGTTTTAACAGCTGGCAAGATACACCCACAGATTAGCATTTCCTGTGGAAGTTGTATCATTGTTACAAGTCGGCATATCTATGTAGAATCTGTGTCACTGATGTTAATGTACTCCAGGGTTATAATATTTTCATACTGCAAAGTACATAAGGAGCTGCAAATATTCCAGTCAGGAACTACAATCATGAGGGAATGCAATTAAAAGTCAGACATCAAAGGAAAGAGCAATTCAATGAAATCACTTGAGCATTTTAATGCCATGTAAATAGATACAAATAATGATCCAAAAGTTATGAAATAATTCTAAAAGTCAGTTGTGTGTTTAAAGCTTCATAAAATCCCAGTGATAATGAGGGGAGATATTCACAGGAAATAAGATTGTTCAGGTGTCACCTGTTACCCTTACCTTCTTCATGTCTTCATTGGGTTTCCTGAGGAAGAAATGTTTATGTACATTTACCTATCTCTATAACAACCTAAAAGGACCATACATTTTTTAGCAAAATATTGAATTTAATTGATCCAAGCAAGGTATATAATTGTCCTGGAATAAGCTTTCTAGTTGCTTATTTCATTTTTTTTTCTTTCTTAGAAATTAACAGTTGTTTATTTAAATGAGTCATCCTAAATTTAAACAAGTCCTTTTTAGTAAAAATGTTTATCCAGTAAGTGAAATTTTCCTTCCACCATATAAAATGGTAGATAAACATGTATTTCCTGTGACATTTATTTTGGTCACTATATAGATAGTCATGGTGAACTCCTGAAATTTTTCTTCTAATTTTTAATACGATTTTAGATTAATTTAACAAATATATAGGAATAGTGTGAAAGACATAATGAAATAAATATCATTTTTACCCAACAATAAACAGAACAAAAGTGTTGTCAATATTGTTACGTCTTCTTGTGTGTTTGTTCCATACCTCATCTGCCCCTCTCAGAGTAACCAGTCTTGAATCTTATACTCATCGTCCTTAAGAATTTTACATTTTATTTTATTTTATTGAGGAAATAACACTTTTAAATGTGCAATAAAATACTGTTAACAATAAGAATGAGGTTGTATGGCATACCTCTAGAATTTGCATAACAGAAATTTTATACCCATAAAACAGCAACTCCCTTTTTGTCTCCCCCTTGCCCTTTGGCAACCACATTTGTACTCTGTACTTTTATGAGTTTGACCTCATATCAGTCTAGTCATGCAGAGTTTTCCTTCTGCAACTGGCTGGCTTACTTCATTTAGCATCATGTTTTCAAACTTAAGAAAGATTTGGCATGTGGCAGGATTTCCTTCTTCTTTAAATACTTGAAGTACTCCACTGTGCATGTGTGCTTTATTTTCACTACCCACTCATTGATCAATGGACATTTAGGTTGTTTCCATATCTGGGCCATGATGAATAGTGATGCAATAAACATGGAAGTGTTGCCATCTCATTGAGATACAGATTACATATTTTTTAGGACAAATGCCATGAAATGGGATTTTTGGATCAAGGCTGGAAGCATCCTGATTTCAAAATATATTGCAAAAAAAGTAATACTGCAAAAGTGAATATTGCAAAAGTAATAAAAAAGTATGACACTTTGGTAAAAACAGAGATATAGACCAAGGAAACTGAAGAGAGACCATAAATAAGCCCATGCATGTTCAGTCAACTCATCTTGACAAAGACACCAAGAATACACAATGAGGTAGGGATAGTCTCTTTACGAACTGTTTCTAAAAAACCTGGTACACACAGAAAAGTGAAATTGAACCTTATCTTATACCATACACAAGAGAGATAGAGATTTGGGATAGTCTTAAGGGAAATGAATCATTGAGATTCAGAAAGCACTAGTTGTAATTCTTGAGCAAGCAGTTGTTGGATCATGCCCTTGTAAAATGAGGGCAATATGCAAACACAGTGAAAACCTGCATGAAATTGTCCAGTTCCACCCTGGCCCCACCTCCAATGTGTCCCCTGATATAGACCTTCCATAAATATTGGACCCCCAGCCAAAGGTGGGCTTCTCACTCTGGAGAAAGAGTGTGTTCTCCAGTGAATGTGTATCTACCTGTGTAAGTTAACTGCTGTCTGTCCCGTTGTCTGGCTCTTGCTGAAAGTGTTTTCCATTGCCTGTGCTGAGAGCCCTGCTGGCCCTGAGCTGAGTTCTTCTCCCCTCAGGGAACTCTTCCGACCCTCCTCCTGACCATCTCTTCTCCTGTGGTATAGGGATCAACTCAAAATAGGCTGAAGACTGAAATTTAAGAACTGAATCTATAAAAACTCCTAAAACATAAGTAAAATACTTCATAACATTTGTCTTGGTCATGATTTTGTCTATATGACACCAATAGCCAAAGCAACAAAAGCAAAAATAGACAAGTGGAACCTCAGCAAACTGAGGAATGTCTGGAGCAATAGAGACTATCACAGGGTTAAGAGACAACCAACAGGTTTGGAGACAACACTTGCAAACCATGTCTCTGATCGGGGTTCATTTCCAAAACATAGAGGAAATACCTACAACCCAATTGAAAACAAACTAATAACCCAATCAAAAATGGTAAGAAAGTTGAATAAACATTTCTTTGAAGCACATGTTAAAATGACCAACAAATAAATAAGACTCAACATCTGTAATCATTGAGGAAGTGCAATTCAAAACCATGAGATATCACCTCACTCCTGTTATGATCATTGTTGTCAAAAGAATAAAAGGAAAAAGAGGAAACAATGACTATCAGTAAGTTTGTGGCAAATTTGACATATTAGTACATTTTTTGATGAAAAGGCAAAATAGTAGAGCAAATATAGAAAACATGATGGAAGTTTCTCAAAAAGTTAAACATAAAACAACCTTAAAGTTTTTAAACATCAACTAATCCCATATGTAATATTATACATTGCTAATAATATATATGTGATTTTTTTATTTGTCTTTGTTATTTCTAAAAATAATATTATCCTATTTAGTATTTACCAGATTTAGTATTCTGAATCTGGTAACTCAATATTATGTTTCTAATATTCATCCTTTTTTATGAAACTATAGTTTACTCATTTATTTATTCTAATTTGCATATATATCTGCAGAATGCCTTACAATTCATATTACAAACATAGAGCACAATTTTTCATATCTCTGGTTGTACACAAAGTAGAGTCACATCCTTTGTGTCTTCATACACGTACTTAGGGTGTTGATGTCCATCTCATTCCACCATCTTTCCTACCCCCATGCCTGCTCCCTTCCCATCCCTCCAGTTTGCCCTATCTAGAGTTTGTCTAATCCTCCCATGTTCCCCCTGCCACCCCATTATGAATCAGCATCCTTATATCAGAGAAAACACTAAGCATTTGGTTTTTTGGGACTGGCTAACTTTACTTAGCATAATATTCTCCTACTCCATCCATTTACCTGCAAATGCCATGATTTTATTCTCTTTTAATGCCGAATAGTATTCCATTGTGTATATTTACTACATTTTCTTTATTCATTCATCAACTGATGGGCATCTAGTTTGGTTCCACAGTTTAGCTATTGTGAATTGTGCTGCTATAAACATTGATGTGGCTGTATCCCTGAAGTATGCTGTTTTACATCCTTTGGGTACAGACTGAGGAGTGGGATAGCCAGGTCAAATGGTGGTTCCATTTCCAGTTTTTATTCCTCTAAAACATTCCACTATTTATCTATACCATAGTTTGTTTCTCCGTATTTTGGCAGATAATTTTCTGTTTTGCAATTTCAAGTACTTCGTATAGCATAGTGCTTCATGTTTCTTTTACATGCACAAAACAGTTCATGATCTAATACTGGGATTGTTCACTTACAGGCAATGCAAATTTATAAGAGGTAATGCAGAACTTTTCTAAAGTGGTTTTAATGGGTTAGCTTCTCAATGATTATATAAAACAGAATTTGTAGTCACACATCCTTGACAGTGCTTAGCATTATCGACCTTGACAAATTTGGCCAAGTATTGATACACACCATACATCATGCATACCACACCATACATCACTGGAGTTGACCAATGACTTTTTTCTTACCCACTGAAATTTGACTTGACAAAACCTTACCTTGACTTCATTCTTCACTTCAGACCCCTAAATTTGGCATCTCCTCCAGTTACAGCAAACACTAAAGCACTGGGGGAGGAGGCAGATCATTCTGGTTCCTCTATCCTAGACAGGCATCTACCTTATCATCCATTTCTGCACATTGTTACTAATGTTTTGTTCAAAATTATGGGGTACAACGTTTCCAATGTCTCTCTAAAACTATAATGAAATGAAAAGATACTGTGTGCTTGCAAAACCAAACCGTAATTCCCAATATGTTTTGAGTTATTTAATCATTACAATTTTGAGTATAGGTTAGCTGTGATTAGCACTATTTTAAAGAGGGGCATTATTTTATCACGTTTAAGTTTAACAATTTGCCAAAAATATCATTCCAGTAATCAGTTTAGAAGCAGAGCTAAAGATCAAGTTGCCTAACTCCTAACCCAATTGCTCTATTATAGAGTAGTATGACATAGAAGAATTTATTTTTATAGGCCATTGGTACATTTATTTAAAACTCATTTTAGATGGAGGGGAAACAATAGCAATGGAAATAAAATCAAATAATGGGAATCAGTATCCTCTTCTGACCAGAAAACAATTCCAGTAAATTTGTTTAGACAGAATTTTACATGCATGCACCTACTATTTTTCTAGAAGAATAGAAAAATATGTGACAATTTTATTGGATGGAAAGAGAAAACATTATAAAGATTTTGTTTTGAAGCATTTAATCTTCTCAAAATTGAGTAGCCTTATAATTACTTTGTCTTAAAACAAAATGAAACATGCAGGGGCTAGGATTGTGGCTCAGTGGTAGAGCACTTGCCTAGCACATGTGAGGCACTGGGTTCAGTCCTCAGCACTGTATAAAAATAAACAAACAAAATAAAGGTACTGTCTCCAACTACAACTAATTTTTTTAAATGAAATATGCATCTCTGTGATGTATTCATTGAGTGACAATGAATATCCAAGGTCTTCTTACTATTCCAATTTAATTTCCAAAGTAGACTCTAAACCAAATTGTTCAGAGTCAGACTTGGCCAAATTATCAGCCAACTGCTTCCCAAAAAACCTGTCTGAATTATCACTTCTGCTTCTCTTCAAATGTTGCTTTTCTAATCTGGAACTCCCTGCCATCAACTGTGTTTATTTAAATTCTATCCACCTTTTTCTCTGCTCCAGGCTCAGCTAAAGTTGCCTCCTTTCAAAATCTTTCAGCTAACTTTATGCATGCCATTCCTGACTGCCATTTTCTCAACTTATTCCATCAATCTCTTCCCATATCACTGATAATTTCTTCAGAGTTTTTCTGTCCCACATATGTTCACATGTCCAGTACTAAGAGAATCCCTGCAGGTAGTTGTTGATTTTTTATAATACATTCTAGTATATGAAAGTTCATATCTAATATCATAATTTTCTCATTATCACTAGCATGTTTAAATATCACATATAAATTTAAACAAGTTTGCTCTTTAAGTGAAAACACATCACTCCTAAAATAAATTAACCAACCCATAATTATTCACTACATTCATAAGAAAATAGGAGGTGTATGCATATACTTTTTCAAAAAATAAAGAAGCTGGAAAGTTGGACAATATTTCTTCTTTTACTTTCCCTACTTTTTTAAAAGTGCTATGTACATACTGAAATAATTTTGAATGCCACCTGAATCTAAAGAACCAAGCAGGAAAAGGACTTGGAATAAGCAGGATTCCCACTACACAGAAATACAATAGAAAGTCCAAAAAAGACAAAATTAAAAATAAATATTTCTAAATGATCTTCACCTCATTTTTTTAAATCTGGAATTTATCTCATCATGTCAGTATGCTATTATACATTTGTTTAGCCAGTTTTCATTTTTTACTATTTATACATCTCCCACATATAGGGTAGAAGTTTTGCAATTTCGAAATTCTATTCAAATACAGTGTTAAAATATAAAAGCCTTATAGACTTTAGCTCTACATATATTTAAATTTGCTACAGGCCATGTAGTAATATTTTAGCATTGCCTCTACTTTTATAGTTTGTAACATTTTTTCAAGACTACACCAGATAAAAATATTTTAGAACAGAAACTCATCCAAAAATCTTCAAAAGTCCTAAGTCCCAGTTATATTCAATGCTGCAACTAAGGATAGTAAGAATTTTTCTCATATCTCTTGCATAAAGAACAGATACTTAATTTAACAGCATGGAGATTGTGGGCTTCTTAGATAGATTCAGGTAATTATCATTGATAGAAGAATCCAAACATTTTAGCAATGGCAGAACTAGTATCCAGGCTGAAGGTGTTTCTCTTAGAGACAATAACTAGAAATGCTTCCTCAACTTAAACCAGGAATAATACAAAGCATATATGGTTGTTTTGAATTATTTATTAGTGCTATTGTTTGGACATGAGATATACTCCCAAAGCTCCTGGGTTAGCAGGAAGGCTTAGAGGTGGACTGACTACATAACCAGAGCTATAACTTCATCAGTCCATCCTAGTTGGAATGTGCTAATTCTATGGTAACTGTGGGCAGGTAGGGTATGGCTGGAGGAGGTGGGTCGTCTGGGCAAGCCTGAGAGGGTTCACCTTCCCTGCACCCCTTCACCTTACTCCCTCTCTATGCAGCCTGACCACTGTCAACGGAACAGTGCTTCTCTGACAAGAACTTTCCTCATGATGTTCTGCCTCACCTTGGGCCCAGAGCAATGGAGTGGGCCACCATGGATTGCACCTCTGAAATGTGAGTGAAAATAAAACTTTCTTCCTTTAAGGTGTTCTTGTTGGGTATTTCGGTTACAACAGCAAAAACCTGACTAACACAATTAAACACTATTTCATCCTGGATGCTCCCCAGGATACGCAGTAGTTAAAAGGGGCTTTAATATTAATGGCAGTGTTCTTGATGTTTAATTTACTATTTTAGAATGAGAGTATTTTAATATGAAATATAGAGTATAGAAATAGGATCACATACATAGTGGAGAAAGAGAGGAACGCTAGGACAAAGTTTCCGACTAGAAGAAGGTATTCCTGATGGAGAGACTGAGTTCCTGCGGGAGAAGACTTCTGCTACTGAGGCAGGAGGCAAAAGCAAGATGCAATGAAGCAGTCACATCAGAGAAGGCATAAAAGTATGATTAAAACTCTCAAGGGATTCTATTTCCTGTATGATGCATTAAATAATCCCATGTACCCATTTTGTGGATAAACCAAGCATATTCCTACCTCACAGGGGTCCCTGATGCTTCTTCCACATGAAGCCTCCCCTCCCTGGGTCTCTGCACGGAATGCAACCTCTTTTCCTTTCTGTCTCTATATGCATGTCAGATACTCTCCCTAACCATTTCATCCAAAGACATAGCAGTCATTCTCTGTCCCCCATAGCTTGTTTTAACTTTTCACTAACTTGTCATAAATAGCATGCTATGTATTTATTCGGCATAACTATCTGTATGAGGGAATGGCACAGTACTAAGGACCACAGGCATACAGCTCAGTAAATCTGTTGACTGAGTGGGGATATGAGTGGGTGAAGAGAGAGCTGGCACACCACACTCTTCCCAACTGCTCAAACAGTTTGAGATGAAAATGTCTGCAAAGAGGACAAAATCAGTGTGGTCAGAGAGCCATTTCAGCCCTCCAAGCAATTATGGGTCCATCAAAGGAATCTGACGGTTTTGTGATTTTGTAGTTATTGTGGTGTCATATTGCATGATTCATTAATTTTTCTAGATACACTTTAGTTATTCTGCCTAGTGATGAAAAGGCCAGAGTTGAGGAAAATAATATTAAGTAATAATAAAAATAGCATATATTAGATATTAAGTAACAGAAAAAAAGGTGATATCATTGAGTAATATGATTTTTGAAAGGAGTGCAAATTAGGCACTGCCCTGTAGGAAATCATGACTTTTAGTTAAAACACAGGAAGATAATACTCTAGATTTAATAAAACAGTTGCAAATAAATTAGCCCACATATTAACAATGTGCTTTAATTGTAATTCTAATTTATTTTCATTACTATTACCAGGAAAACAAAGGTGCTAATTTCTTTCATATTATGTGACAATTCAGAAGCCATAAAGTTCCAATTAGCTTAAGCATACAAACACACACAAATACACTGGTTCTACTCAATCAAAATTGAAATCTTTTAGTAAGTGAAATATACATACTGTGAAAGCATTTCCAACTATGGCAGTGCCTATAATGAACAATATATCAATATTTGGATTGTAAAACTTATCTAGGTAGGGTGGTTCCCATTCCTGTTCTTGCCTCTTTTAAGTAAATAATAAAGTTTTATTTCCTCCTCTTACTTTCATTCTAGTGAATTATAGATCAAATAGGAATACAAGCCATCTCACATTAGAAATAATAACATGGAATATTTTACCAGAATAGAAAGAAGAACCATGTTTGAAATTTCATGTTTTATAATAATAACAATTTTATCACACTCCTATATATTTTAGTAATATTCAAATACAAAGAAAATAGCTGGCAAAATAAGGTTACTCTAGAGTATGTCAAGCTACTGTTCTTGCAAAATAAAGAATAAATAAAATATGCTTAGAACTGGTAAGTGGAATTCACAGAAGAAAGACTGGATATTGGAATTTACCTACCACTTAAGAGGAAAACACTTTGGCAAATATATCACATTTAGTGTATTAAAATGTATGTGAACAATGAGTAATAGCCGAATGAACACAGAATGAGGGAACAAAATAGAGTTTCTAATACCAGACCCATTATAAGCGGAAGAGATGCAACAATTGCTTGCTCCATTTCTTAATTTCTCAGAGGGCTGAACTAGAAGCTCACTAAGGGACAGGGATGCACATGCAGCCATTATATTTTTGACCCTATGTGTAAGTATAGAAATATTACAAGTATGAGCTCCAAACTCTACTCAGTGATCTATAATTTTAAATGTCTTTACTTTTTTTCCAATTATTGCAATACTTTATCACTTATATTTAGAAATTTATCTAAATGATAGAAATCAGATTTTCCCAAGGTCATGGAGAAGTAAATGCTTTACTTGACACAAAGATGTCACATGCAAATGCACTCTTTATCTCAAATTGTTTTGAAAATCAATATGACTGTCTTGTTCATATGGTTATATAATAATGTGATTTTTGTTCTGGAACACATATTATGCATCAAAGTCTCCATTTCCCGTTAAAATACTACATCTTGTATCTTGAAAATCTTTGCTGATCCATGATATGTCTATTCTGGAATACTATTGTAACAATTAAATGCGCTGAAACAAAATTACTAAAGCAATTGTAGTCATGGAATAATAATACCATTTCCTTGAAAACAGTGCATATTTAGGTGGTTCAATCTAGAATAGATTTTCATCCTGATGATTAACTTATTTTAAGTAACCATATTAAACTGTAATTTAACAACTCTTTTACCTTCAAAGCCCTTAGGTTTGGCTAAATAACAGCTCATCAAACAGGACCATCTCACAACCAGGGTACCAAAATGTAATTTTGCTGTGCTTCAAACAACCAACAATATCTGGTTTTGATTATTTATGAAAATTTGAGAAATTAATTTAAGATATCTATATAATATTTGTCTCTAACCTATGGATTGAGATGATAGAAAATTGTTTCTAAATGACAATTTAAAATAAATATGTAGAATCAATTTATTTTGCAAAGTACTTGAATAACGACAAAAACATTTGGCAAGGTGACATCCTCTACAGCTCTGTTAAATATATTTAGCCAAAAGTATACAGTGTGTTTTATTTACACACAGAATATGTACATATGTGTGTCTGTATTTCCAAGTATGAATAATGTCTGTGTGGAAAGCCAGTATGACGATGCAGAAGCAAAGTAGTTCAGATGGACATGTGCTGCTTAGTGAAAATCAGAAGCTAAATTCCACAGGTCTTTTTCAGTAAGTGCATATGTATATGGAAGAATTTTTATGCATGAACACAGAAAAATATCTAGTGGCATTTATAAAAAAGATTATGTGTAGTTCTTTCTACATGAATGAGCTTCATTTTCACTTAAATATATTCTGATTTTTCTTACATCATAATTTTAAGATACAAAAAATAAAGTCTCCAGAAAGACTACAAAGCACTTAGCAGAAAAGAAACTCAATAACTAAGCCACCAAACCACAAATAAAATGAAATGTATTGAAAAAGAACAAAATAAGAAAGTGAATATCTACAAGTATGTTATAGAAGCAGAAAATGAGTGGCCATTTAAAGAAGCCTGTACTTAAAAATGCTTTTCCCCAAGCCTGCAGTGTGCAAGGTCAATTCTTTTAATGCCTACAAAAATCAGATTAGAAAATTTAGTAGTATCAGCAATTACTGGCCACAATTACAATGTTAAAATTAAGAAGGACGATTCTTAGAGTATTGTATCATAGGAACAAAGGGGATAGATGTGCTCTCCTGGAAATAAAGAAGGCTGAAATACTGTAACGTCGTTCTATAAGAAATCTCCCACAGTATTTATGACAAATTCCTTGAAGTTACTTTGGAAAGGCATGCTTCAACAACCAGCACTATTAAAAATAGGTTCTATCCATTTTATACTGAAAATCAACAAACTATTAAGTATTCTGCCAAATAGAAAAACATAGTCATGTCAAATAAACTAGGCATCTTACTTCAGCATGGGTACTTCTTGATTTTGAAATTAAAATAATTGGTAATAAATTATTTTTGTATATTGAAGATAGGGCTAGAGAAAGGCAGACAAAAGTTTTTATTTGCTCATGGTAAACAAATTGCATCTTCAGTTTTCACTGGATTAAGCTGACACATTTTTAATTAAAGGAGAGTTTATAAAGTAGACTGTTCACTGCTGGTATTTAGCTCAGTATTTAATGTATAACTTTTTATAAATAGAAAATAACTTCATCACATTTTTTCTGTAGGATGCAAAAGAAAGTGGTGGTGACTATAATTTATCATCTATTTGTCCAAATTAACAAGTGAATCTACTCATGGGGGCAGTATGTTGAATGAGGGTATGCAAATTCTGGGTTTGAGAGAACACTGGTGCCTATAACTGTGCCTCCCTGATTGCAAACCCAGGGGTTTCTGCAGTCAAGCAATCATCTTTCTACTTTGAGAGACCATTGGTAGAAATGGAATCTCCAAGAGTCGTGAGTAATGACTTCTATAAAGGAGAAGGAGTGAGGAATGGGAAGAACTTGGTTCTGATTGAAGGCATCACCATTGGGACAATCAGGGTTAGTACTATATGTTACAGGCTTTGGAGTCAGATGCAAACATTAACCTGAGTCTGGAACTTGCTAGCTCTAATTACAGGCAACTTTTGTAACCTTGCTAGTGCTCTAGGGATGTGCTAATATTGATCTCATGGTGATGCTTATCTACTTGGATCTGAATGTTCATATCTCCTTCAAATCCATATGTTCAAACCTAATCACCAATGTGATGGCATTAGGAGGTGAGGCCTCATAAGGTGAATGAGATTCATGCTTTTATGAAAGTGGCCCCAGAGAGCTGTGTTGCCCTTTCCACCAGGTGAGGTTCCAAAGATGCCAAGCAAATCAGGAAGCAGGCCTGCAACAAATGTTGAATCTACTGGCTTCTTTGTCCTGGACTTCCTGACTCCAGAACCATGAGAAACAAATGTCTGTTGTTTACATCCACTCCATTTCAGGCATTTTGTAATGGAACCCAGACATGCTAAGACATTGATAATGTGAGATAACTGAATAATAATTCAGAGGCTGGTACTCAGAGCTGTTGGCTAAAGACAGCTTTTATTACTGTGCTTAGCTCAAAAATGTCTTTATGTTTTGGTGAAAATTTTTAATGAATGTAACTCAAATATTTAATTATTTAGTTATAATAACTCTAAAGTAAACATGTAAATGTGCTCTGACAGTGTAGACATAATCTGGAGCCTAAAAACGTGACATAATAAACTCTCAATAAAAGACCAAGACATTACAATGAAATCATTTTTTTCACTAAGATATGAATAATATCTGTCCGGAAATACCACAGTTGGGACCTTAAATCTCAAACCAACTTAGTAATATTTTAATACTATCAAACTCATAATTCACTAAGAATTACATAGACTTCAAATATTAAAGTGTGATGACTTTAAGATATTTGGTATGAAAAATCCATTCATACAACAATAAGATAACTCCAACAGTCAAAATTACCTTCTGGCTTTAGACTTTTTTTGTGTACAAAACCATTTTCTATATATATATATCACTCCACTGAGACTGTATATTTACCATTTTTCCAAATAGCACATGAGCTTTTCGTATGAGCTGCCATGTGTAAGTAGTCCTCTTTGCCAAGAGGTAGAACAATTAGCAACATTATCCCTGGTTAAGTAGCTCACAAACCAGGAGGCATACAACTTTATAAATGACTTGATATCCTATATTATTAAAATAGACTCAACACATGAAGGAAACGTGAATTTTTTTTTCCTTTGAAGAATCATCCCATTGAGTATAAAATACTATTAAGTTTTTGGACTTAGAAAATGAAAGAGTTTCTCGACATTTCCAACTTACCTTATGGCAGTGTTACATTGCATTTTGATAATATTTTACATCTAAGCCATGTTTATAGTAATGTTTGCACTTTATACTTAATAGTTAATGAATATGTCAATGATGAACATCTAAGCTGAATTAAAACTAACAATACAGTAACTTCTTACTATCAAATCGGTCTCTACACACCATCAAGTCCTATTGTTCACAATAGGTTTTGTCAACTTGTGATACAATGCAAAAACAAACAAACAAAAAAACACAATCAAGAATCACATTAGCCTTAACAACATTTTAAAGGTATATGATTATTGTGCAGATATATGCTTGAAAACAATCAATTTAGAATTATCATTCACCATTTACCCTGTAGCCAGCTAAACATCTAGGTTGGATCTTTAATAAATAAGAGACTCCAATGAATACACTAAATGTGATATTATGATTTACTGGTCAAATGAATTTTAATTACCCATCAAATATAAAAATAACGCTTTAAATTTCTGAATTCTTTGACTTTTCTGATCAACATAGTAGTTGCAATTTTATTTCTTTATTTCCTCTTCTCTCTAACACCTGCTTTAAAGGTCATATGCCTCCTTATAGAGGCTAGGTGAGTTTATAGGTGTGTGTGTGCACGTGCATGCTCATGGAAAGAGAGAGAGACAGATGCTAAGGATTAAGTGCTGAACTTCGATGCAGAAAAACATCCCATTTCTACTACCTAGGTTTCAGATCCTCTGGGATTAAATATAGTAGGATTATAATGTGATTACAATGCACTCTGGTGAAGACAGTTGACTTTCTTAATAAGCAATTTAACCTGAGTCAATCATTCATTCCTTAAAATAAGGTTCATGCTGGCAAATTACACTGTTCAGTTCAGGAACTTGAGCTTTCTATTTTCTGATAAAGGTACTTTGTTGAATGTTATATGACAGAGGAACTAACTGAGTTATAATAAATATAATAAAACTGCATTTTGTGCATTAATTCTAGCCCTCTATTTTTTAAAATAAGTGACTATATAAGTGACAGTCATTATTGTGTGACATGTATGTTTGTGTGACTATGTATGTTTAAGTGACTTTATATATAGTCATTATTATTATGAAGCTCAGCGTACACCCTGCTTTAAAGTTCTTTTTCAGATGCCTAAATGAAATAACAATTAAGATTGTCCTCAGGTTGTAAAAACAAAGAAAATTCTTCTGTAATAAGAAATGTTATTACCTTAAAGAAAATTCATTGACTTGTATATCACAAGTTTTTTTCCAGATTTTCCAGAGAAAATTTATTTATAATCAAAGAGTTAGTAAGTATTTATCTAATGGACCATGAAAAAAAAAGTTTGGCTTTTATAACATGATTTTCCCCATATGCAATGTGATTCACTAATATATAGAAACAAGCTGTGCATAAAAATGTAGTTATCTGTGGGATACTTTTGAAAGAAAGAAAAAGCATCAAGTATATTTTCTGCCATCCTTGAAATAAATTAGAAAACTAAAAGCTTGCATAATAAACATTTCCAAGTAAACAATACTTCTGATAATAATTGTTTAATAAGAACTTGTCAAATTGATGAGCAAAAATCTGAGAGATGTTTAAATCTTTATACAACCATCACAATGTTTTCATAGAATTTGTTTAGATATACAATTTACTGAATGTATAAAAGAAACACTTATTTTCCTATTATTATAGTTACTTCCTATTAATATATTTTACGTATTTTTCATGCATGTATAAAAATGATTTCCTCCTTGGACAGACCTAGGATAAGATTTGCCATCAATTATGCACCTGGTTCAAACTTAAATCTTTCTCTCTTGGTTTTTTGTTTGTTTTTTTTTTTGGTTGAACTACTGAGCCAAAACAGCCCTTTTTACTTTCTATTTTTAGACGGGGCCTCACTAAGTTGCTGAGGCTGGCTTTGAACTTGCACTACCCTTTTCTCAGCCTCCCTAGCCACTGGGATTATAGGCATGTACCACAGTGACAACTAACTCAAAGTTAAATCTTTTTTCATGCAAGTTGAAAACATTGAGTGCCCTTGAAACCAGCATGGGTAGGAATCATTAGTTGTGTCATTTCAATTTTAATATAACCTCAATATTAAGGGTTCAGAAGGTCACTGCCGTGGTTCAAGTGTGTCTCTCCAAGTTTCGTGTGCTCGAAGCTTGGTCCCCAGTGAAACAATATTGAGGAGTGGTGGATCTTGAGGAGTGGTGGATCTTTAGGAGTGGGTCTAGTGGACGGTGATTAGATCATAGGGGATCACCTTTGGAGGGAATTAGGTTAGTTATTCCAGGACTGAGTGAGTTCTAATGAGAGCAGGTTGTCACAAAGCACCACCTTTGCAGACAATATAAAGTAAGGTGTATAATGTAAGGGCAGCCTGTAAGACTGGTCACTTCTGTATGTATGCAGCCATTTTCCTCTGCCTCTCTGCTATGTAGTAATATAGCCAGGGGCCTCCCCAGATGCTGGGCCCTAATGTCTAGACCCTCCAAACACCAGAACCAGGAGCAGATGAACATATTTCTTTATAAAGTACTCAACCTTGTATATTTTCCACAACAATACAAAATGTACTAAGGCAATTACTTTTGGGAAAAAAAACGTATAAAAGAAATTAACAAAGATTTGTATTTCTTATGAAATCGAGATATCCATTTAGTTTACCAAATATATCAAGAAATATGAACTTTTATACAATTTTCTGATGGTTCACAAAACTTTCTCTTAAGTAGAGTTTGCCAACAACTATCTTAGATAGATGTCATCTTCATTTAAAATCTACAAGATCAGAAAGAGGATATAGAAAGACAGGAGTCTTTCTGTATCAGTGATCAATAAAATGGAAGGAATGATAAAGTTCACCAAGGAAGCCTCTCTGTTTACTCCTAAGGAAATCAAAGTTTCTAATTCTTTAACGGTCTGAGTGATTCATGGTGAGACAGGTCTATAACTTACATCTCACAAACAGTGTTTGTTGTGTTGTTTTTCTTCCCTTATTGTATTGCTTCAAATCTAATCTCAACCTATGTGTGTTTTGAAGTGGATAGCAGTGTACAGGGACTTCTCCAGAAGATGGTGTTGTGTAAAATAGAATAAAGGAAAAATAAACGCTAAGTAAAGGAACATACTAGGAGTAATTGTATGCACTGCGTTTACAATTAATGTAGTCTGAAGGTCTTTATCTATAATCTTCTCCAACACAAGTAATCTAAAAGCATAATGTGGTCTAAAAGATTCTGTCATTTGCCTATTTGGTTATTATAATGAAAAGTACTTCAACTTCATGCAAAATTATTTAACATATGCTTATACAAGTAATAGTTAAAAGATCAATTTTAAAAATTTGAAATGGTTAGAGATTAATAATAAAACCCATTAAAAGCAATATATAGAATCAGAAAAACAAGATTCACAGCAGAGGCATACACTAAACTCCCAGAAATACAGCTAGGTTACCTCATGCCAGTGCTTAATAAGGAAGAATATCATAAAAGCAAAATGGATACACAGTTCTACAAAATGGGTCAAAAATTTGTTGACAATCTATGGAGCTGGGACATAAACTATGTTAGAAGGAAGTTACACAGAGATCCACACACCATTTCCAGGACAGTTCAGAAAACATTTAATCAACAGGGAGGATAAAGGGAGGGTGGATATGGGGTATCAAAAGGCAGTGAGATAAAAGGAATAGGTTTTAATGTTCTACAGCACAGGAGGGCAACTAAAGCTTACAACAAATTATGATTTATTTTATCAAGAACTTGTAAAGTATGTTAGTTCCCAAAACAATAATAGATGTTTAAGGAAATGGAAATGTTGCTCACCCTGATATGGTTATTATATATTGTGGACATGTACTAAATAAAATATGTATAATTCTATATCAAAATAGATTTTAAAACAAAAACTCAATAGCCACCAGAACCTGTCTTCCTCTTGTTCCTGGACACACAGCTGGACTACATTTCTCAGTCTTCCCTGCAGCTAGCTATGGTCCTGTGGCTGAGTTTGGTCAGCGGATATGACTGGGAGTGTTTCCTGTCACTCCTGTGTTTGTAGAGAGCCCTGTTATGGATTGATATCTTCAGCCAGAAGGAAGGAAAAAGCAATAATACCTTAGATAACATTTCTCAGAACCTGCATGCCACCATTAATACCTTCCCCAAGGAATCTTTTTAGATATATTTTTCCCTAATCCTCCCTCCCCATGAAGTTTTGATATTGTGGATACATTATATAGTTATTGTATATCGTTATTTACATTTCATGGTCCTTCAGAGGACCATGAACTATAGTGATATCTAAAACTGTTTTGGCCTTCCTTAGGGGAACACAGTTTTTACACGACAGAATGATATGGCCCATGTGGAGAATGTGAACCCTAGGAGTATTCAAAGGACAAAATATAAGGCTTCAGGGTCACAGAGTGCTGTGTGAATATGGTATAAATAAAATAAGCTGAGTCATTGCACATTTAGCCTAACCTAAGCAACATGTACTTAACACAAATGACTTAAAAAGTATTAATGTAAAATTAAACAAATGCTTTGCCTGCATATTCTCTAGCTAAAGAAGTCAATAGTTGGCCAAAGTTAATCTGTAAAGTCCCAATTATAGAAAACCAGATAAGTAATTTCTCTGGATAATATTAATAATGGTTCACAAATTATATCTGCCATGAAAAGAAATAATGTCAGACTGTGATGTCATTATGCTGTAAGCTTATCCACTCAATCATAGAATTTCTTCCCAAACAAACCTAAGGGTTGGATGGGGAGGGGTGCCATTGTAATTCAGTGCTTAATTACTGCCCTACTTCCCATATTCTCATTCTCTCACTTTTCTCAGAGCTATCTCTATGATAAACCCATCAGTATATCATAGAATATTCATAGACTGGCTACTTTTTATTTAAAACACTTTAAACATAGTACTAAATATATTCTGCAATCCATTAGTCCATTTTGCATTTTCTCAAATATACAGAGGCTTAACAAAGTGAAATCAAGTGAGAATCCTTCAGGTTCAATAACATGGAACTAATTATTTAATATTAATTAATTTTGAAATATAAAATAAATGCTATATTCTATTTAGGTCAAACAAATGCAAAATAATCTGTAATAATCATTATCACTTTCAATTTTAAGCTAAATGATAACATAATAAATAATACCTACATACAAATTTCTCATTGTTACATTTAAGTAGGTAATAAAATATTACATATTAGTTTTTATTACTTTAACAACTAAAATGTCATTAAACTTTTTCTCCAGTTATTTTAATTTTTCAAGTATATATACAACTTAAGATTCATATGGAATTTTGTCAACTAATGATAATTTATGTTATTTTTTACCTGAAGGAGAAGAGTGGCTTATTTCCCAATTCTAGTCTTCTTGGTTATACAAAACACTTTCAGCCCAATTGTATGTGCCACTAAGCAACAAAAATACCCATAAAGAATTTGTGTTATGACAAAGAAAATTGGGATACCCTAAAAAACAAAATGTAAAAACTACCTTAAATTTTAGAGTGACCACATCATTGAGCTGTGTCTAAATTTATTAATCATACCTCATTCAGAGTAAAGAATAACAAATGAATTTCAAGTGCTCCTTTCATAACAATAGCAGTGTTTTCCAGCATGCAAAATAAGATAGTCTTTAAATAAAGCATCTGTTTATGTGGGTGTGTAATTTTTTGATCTTGCAATTGCTATAGGTTTCTCAACTTTGCAAATTATTCCTGTTTACAGTTTAACCTGTCCTTTCTGTTAAAACATCCTTCTAAATAGTCAGAGGGTCATTTGTGGGATATGGAAAATTAAAACAACCACCTAAATTTCCCAGTGATTTTCAGAAGAAATCTTTCAGTCAGTGCCAATATGTTTGATCCTCGTATTTATACAATTCATAAGTTATGGGAAATAGCTTACATCTTGCCTTTGTGTAGATTAAAATGGGTAACTTCCTAGCAGAGACAGAGCAGAAATCAGAGTCACTGCATGAAGATCTCCTCTACTTGGAGGATCCAAGTAAACATCACCAGAAGACCAAAATCTCATTCTCCAAGAAACAGAAGTTGTTGCGATGGTTGATGTTTATTTGAAAATTTTTAAATGAAATTGATGGACAAATTAATTGCCAGGAATTATTAAACATGATGGAAATGAGCAGACTAAATCCCAATTTATGATTTTATACTTTCTTAATGCTCTGGGGCTCTGGCCCCCTGTTGTTCCTGTCTGCTGGGGGGAAACAAGCCTCAGAGGCCCACAGCAGGGGCGGCCATGAAAGCTGTTCTCTTTCCTCAGTAAAGCCAATGCAGAGGCAGTCTGTTGAAAAAACCAACACTTTTATAAAATGGGAAACTCAGTAGAAGGAGAAAATTACTCCACTTCAAGTAGAAATCTCTTAGAGAACCTTTCCATCTATGTGGTAGAAACCAAAGTTGTTATCTTATGAGACACTGAAGGATGAAATTAAGGATATGCTCGCTGTGATACCCTTACTGTGTGCAAATTCCAAGAGGCCTCTGTTGGGCCACACTTTCTGCTCAAATTATTAAGACTTCTGCTCCAATCTAATAAAATTAATACTGAGTTTCAACATCATCTCAATATTCTCCATGGATGTGAAAAACATATAATTACAACTTGGGATATTTAAAAAATATATTTCATTAAGACCTGCAATGTATCACTGAGCACACATTCCTAATCTTCCTGCTGATCTGTTTTATCATCTCCCATCACTACTGTCTGAATAAATGCTTTCCAATTCTGCCAAGTCATCATGACCTCCGTCCCTTTAACTTCATAAATTTCTCTGCCACTTCCCTTCCTATTGAGCTTAGATATTAAGATACATCCATTCAACTAATTTCTTGGTCTACAATAACTCATCGTCTCCTCTATGCAAAGTATACCTGCTCAGAAAAGCATCAGTTTTATTCTATTTGCAAATATTAAGATGGCTCAAATCTCTCCCAATTAAAAAAAAATACTCTACCGCCTGTTATTGTAGTTCTAATTTTTAAAATTCTCACAAATACCTTTAAAGAGCAGCCTGCTCTAGTTTCTTCCATTTCTTGACCTTCCACAGCCATGTGTCCTATTCCATTCCAGTCAGTTTCTTCCCCTGGTACCCATCTGTGAAGCTCTCACCAAGATCACCATCACCTCCCATGTTGTAAATCCCAAGGACATTTTTTATCACTCATTTTATCTCTAGAAATCACTTGATGGAGACGGTCACTCTGTGCTCCTGGAGTTCTGGATTTCAAGCAACATCACAATCTTGTTTATTCGAGGAGCATTTTTTTGATGCTTCTCTTCAGTTTGATTGCAAGTTCTATCTTCCCTCACAAATGCTCACATATTACTTCTGTGGGGTCAGTCACAGTTTCTTATTTGTCCTCCCTCCACTCTCAGCCTTTCACCTTCGTACAGGATTGATACCACTCTGTGTTAAAGATTCTGAAATCCACACAATGCTTCTGATGTCCAGATCCATATAATATTAAAAGCAAAGCTTCACAAAAGTTTGGTGTTTGGAGCCTTTACTACAAGCTAGTCTTGAGGATAAGCACTCCTCTTGCTGAATTATCTGTCAATCCTCCTTCAGGACCTACAAAGTAGGTGCTATATCACCACCATTGTATAAATATGGAAACCAATGCTTGGATAAAAGAGGTGCCCAAGGTCACATGGTCAGCACGTGGACGAGTCAGAATTTATTCTAAATCCCAGGTTTGAGTTCTTAACTATTACATGACCATGTTTCTTAACCATTACAATGCCATATGTTTTCTGAAAATTAGAGGTTTTGTGTACTTCAAATCAAATCCATCTGAAACTCACTTATGAAGTCCTCCATTCTGCCCTGTACACATGCACTCCCTCTGAAAAGATTCATTGCACTTCCAGTGTATATAATGTAATTTATCTCTGCACAAAGCTCCATTTCCAGGCACTGACTCAAGCAGCTCTCCCTCCTTTCTGTCTCCAAATACTTCCAATCTCTTAGTTACCTGCAATTATAGGAGGCTCCTCTTTTCCAGAGTGTTGACCATGCATTCTGTTATTCTCTGTCTTGGTTACCATTATATCACCAGAAACAGGGAAAGTGGTAGGTACTATTTGACTTTCAAAAAAGTCTAGTTAACTTATGGGTTAAATGCATTAACTATGTGTATCATATTTTGTGTGATTATTGATATTTAAATCTATAAACCACATGTAAACATGTTTTTTGAGGATTATTTGGCTACTCCTCAGGTAGGAAAATTTCTACCCAATAGGCTACCATATGTGGAATAAAATATACAAGTTATATGAATACAAGAAATAGGAGGATATAGAAACTGTTGAGCATTCAATCCAAACTCTACTGGAAAGAAAGTTTTTCTCACTAACAAAGTATTCTCTGTACCTCCCAGAGGTTGTTCCTGTCCTAACTGGTTTCAGGATATTTAATGTATGAATGCTTAAGTAATTGAAAGAGATAATGATGTGCCATGCATTATCAATGTGTTATAGACATTATCTTATTTTATTTTCATAGTATCTTTTGAGGATTCTTAATCAGGAATCTAGGACTTAATGCTGTTTTAAAACCCTATCTAGATTGTGGAACCTATGAAGTCCACTCTCTTGTGAATCACTTTTCTTTCCATTTCACACACTAACTCCATTTATCTTAGACTCTAATATTTCAAGGTGGTATGATCAGTTGATGTTTCAAGCAAAATCTAAACTTTGGCTCATTTTATATGGACTTTTTGTAAATCATTGGTTATATCATCTGACTTCTAAAACTTGCTAAAAGTAAGCTAAATTTAGTATTTTTCCGATTCATCTATACCAGATTTTCCAATTATAGCTCAAGGTAATTATTTATCAATTTTTTTTTCTTAGAATCAAATGTCTATTACTGTATTTTACTAAATAAACATTTCGTAAAAAAACTGTTAAACACAAATTAAATGTGAAAATCCAAGTAGTGAAAAACCATGTCAAAAGTGAAATTCATCTTCAAAAAAACAGATTAAGAAAAGCAATTCCACAAAAATATTCATTAGATAATATTATATTCATAGTAAAAGCAACTTATGTTAATAATGGCAATAATATTCACTTTAGAAATATTTTAATAATTCCATTGGTACTCATGACTTTTAATGTATGTGAAATAATATTCAATCATCTCATAACTTCAAATCAAATTAACACGCACATTTATTATAGTGGTTTCTAAAAGAGAATTATGTTCTATTTAGCTTTTAACTCTTTTAAATGAGATAACTATTTTAAAAATAGATACCAGAAACAAGTCAAAGTAAAAAAGCTAATAGAAATTTTCAATTCTATCTTCCCCTAATGGATGTTTTATAAATTACTACAGGTGCTTTATCTTCTAATATCATTCATCATGGCTGGTATAAAGCCATTAGGCAGTTTCAAAGGCAGAAACAGTGATTAACATAAAATTATAAATATTGAGACTATGTTTGGTTAAACAGCTTAAAACACTTTAAAATATGTTTATATTTTCTCCTGGTTATCTTCAAGTTTAAATTTTGTAACTTTCTAACCCTAAAAATAATCTTCATTATTACTATAATGCCCAATAGTATCATAAGAACCAATACATAACCATGAGTTATTCCTCTACCACCTTCCTCACTAAATGGTACAAATGCCAACAAATCTCCATCCTGGGTTACTTGTTATCCTCAGCCCAATTTTCACAATATTTTGATAAATTATCATCCTATCAGAAGAAAACATAAAATAAATGTATGGGTGTAATATCAATCATCATATTTTTGTCTTGAATGATATGCTTAGCAAAAGCAAAGAAGTGTCAAGAGGTCGGTGTTTTTCAAAATCTTTTTACAAGTCTCATAGTTTGTGTACAGGTAGCATGCTACCCAAAATAGCCAAATTATCAGAACTGGCACATATCAATTGCAATGATGTTCACTATATAACATTCATCAGTAAACTTTCCAGTGGGCAGAAGGACCACTGGTGAATATGATTAAGAGATAACTGTAGGGTGTCCTCAGTTATGAATCAAGGCATTATTGTCTCAGAGTAACATTGTCCTTCCACTTCCAAATCTCAATACTGCTCATCTGAATTAGTATCCACACATAAACAAATGCAAGATTATCATTTATGTTATAGCTTGGAAAAGCAATGCCATATAGTATGCATCTAGGAAATGAGAGGGAAAAGCTGTTAACATTGTAAGAGAGCACCAACTTTGTGGTCAAGAACAACACAAAGAAACTGAGATGAAAAACATTGAATCAAAATGCTTACCTGGTACCACGTTTTCAGTGACATCGCCCTCCCAGTGAATGATTTGACAAGTAATCAAGCTGCTGTGGTTCTCAGTCCTGTCTTATATTACCCCAGCAGGCCATATTGATTTCATCAGACTATATAGGGTGTGGCATCTATTTATTAATAATTTCTCCAAGTGATTTTAAGAAGCAGCTAGGGTCAAGAATTGTAGGATTAAATATAATTTTCTCCACAGATACTCTGAATGTGTCCGTAGGCCCCACTATAGCCCTGCCCGTTCAGGAGGTTAGGGCTAAAGACCAATGACCTGTGTGTAACAAGTCTAATGATTATGACAACCCACTAACACTTGAGAATCATTGGCACGAGTAAAGGTGCTCATACCACTCAATGAACTTTGTCAGTACTGCACCACAGCCTTGAGTGAGGCCTGGCATGGGCTTGCATGTGAAGAAGAGGGGTCAAAGAAAGAAAGGCATGCGGGGGGTCTGTGACTAAGAATTGCTGGACCTCCCCAAGACTTCCATGGAGATTTTCTTGCCAATTTGAAAAGCAGTATGTCCAGAGTGCTTTAATGCTGCACTTGTTTTGGTATCTCCAACAAAATCAGGGTACATACGGTATGTAAGGAGAGGCAGATATGACCTCACAGAATGAGAAATTTTGATACAAATTTTAATAAAATAGGTATTTCAGAAACTTCACTCCTAACAGAGTTCCTTGGTTGGAAATGATGGCACTTACAGCAATAAACATGCAACAAAATGAGCACTTCATGGAGGTAGCTCTGGGACAAACAGCAAATTTTGCTGATGATGGTCACAGATTGCTTTTGTAGTTAGTAAATTAAAAATAATCCCCAAGTATCTATATATCCATTATCATAAATCCATCTACTGCAAAGGCAGGCTTGTTATGGCCAGAGTGTAGTTCAGTCTATGTTGGTGGTTACTCATGTGTGATATTGTTTTTAGATGATATAAGAATGATAAGCTTAATGCAATTCTGTTACCAGGGTCACCCCTAACACTTTAATTTTTGGTTCACAGGATGGCAGTTTGATTCAAACAATGCTTTCTTCAATGTGCAGTGCAAATCTGTGTTTGAATGGAGAATGGTTTGCTTATTGCTGTTACTCAGGCTTGTAGAATCACAGGTTTCTCTTCTGGGGATGGGGATTATAAAAATGCCTATCTAAGAATACTTTTTTATGATCTCATGTCTGTACCATACCTGACAGAAGGCATTGAACATGCTATGTGCACAACTCATAGGAACTATTTTCTTATTAAATAATGTTATTTAATATTATGCAATTAGTTGCTAAATAAAACAATGAAATCATCATTTTAGCATCTACATAGTTTGCATTATTTACATAGATATTGTATTACAGTTATTTAAATGTATAGACATTTTTATACCCTGATTTCTGTATTGCCCAATAAAAATACATTTCATATAGTTTTGTATACATACAAAATGTACATTTTTATGCCTATGAAACTTATCTAGGAATCCAATAAATTATTAAATAATAAATCTGGTAAGTATTTATTAAAATGGGACACACTGGAAAAAAAGATAAACAAAATAGTATGTGTGTCTCTGTGCATATATTTTAATTTATCAGATGCTTCATTTTCCTTTCTTTGTAGTAGAAGGTAATATGGCAGATGAATGGAACATGGAATTTTCAATCATATTGATTCATTCAATTTGACATAAAGGCTATTTCTTGGTTTCAAGCCATATGCAAAATCAAGAGATTGGAAGGCTTAGCAGTGTCAGGGTTGAACAAGTTACTGAACCTCTCTGACTTTAGAGTCAGAAAGCTTAGGCTTCTGTTTGTAAAATGTCAATAATAAATCTACATCTTAAGGTTTTTGTTAACACAAACTCAAATAGGCCAATATAATGATGCATAGTAGGTGCTTAGCAAATAACTTTTCTCCCTTGGGAATCTTAGCAGTGCCCCAGCTCCATGATCCTGCCACCTGGGTGCAAGAGAGTTATGGGTTTGGGTATATAGACAATGTGGCCATGAAGGAGTAGCCTGTGAGAGTAGCATTCCTAATACCTGTTAGGAAGCACCTGAGAAGTTGTAAGGAGAGAGGGATGATTAATATTCACTACTGGAGCCTGGAGAAACCATCACCTGTTTAGCTGAGTCCAGAAGCAGCACAGTTTGTCTTCCCATCTTGCTCCTCCAGGAACAGAAAAGCCCAGGTAGGCATGGCTGAGTCCCCTGTGCCTGAGGCTGTCAACCACAGTTCATGAAGGTGAAGTGGCTCTGTGCATGTTCAAACACCCAGTAGGGCAAGCTTTCTTCATTCAGACTGATAGAAATTCAGATGTGCCAGGCTTGGTTGCCCACGCCTATAATCTCAGTGGCTCAGGAGGCTGACACAGGAGGACTGTGAGTCCAAAGCCAGCCTTGGCAAAAGTAAGGTACTAAGTAACTCAGTGAGACCTTGCCTCTAAATAAAAATACAAAATAGGGCTGGGGATGTGGTTCAGCGATCGAGTGCCTCTGAGTTCACTTCCCAGTATCCGCCACCAAAAAAAATTAAAAATAAGAACTAAAATAAAATAAAATTCGCATGCTTCATCTGGCACTTGCCTTTAGTTTATGTAACATGGTTATTGAAGACACAAATATTTGGTGATATTGTTTATGTGGCTTACCAAACCAATGTAATATTGATGCAAAACAGTAAGTCCTAAACAACAGTAATCTCTATCCCTAGTGAGACATCACAAGCCCTTCAAGTTCAACAGCCCTTGTATATGTTGTAATGAGTATACCATAGAACTACATTCTCAAATGAGCAGGGAGGAGGATGTACAGTCACCCACACTTCCCAATGCAACTGACTTAATGCAGGCCAAGTGGAAAGTGCACCTGTACCTGCTCATCTGCAATAATACCTTTACTCTGTTCTGGGACTTATCCAGTAAGCCAAGTATGGAACCCTGACTGCATAGCTGAGGTCAACAATGGCAGCTGGACTCAGCCTTCGGATTGGAATTCTGTTAAAATATCATCAATGAAGTATGATTTAGACAAAAGGACTAGAATTAGTTACAGCCTCTATCAGAATATTAAATCTAAGTTGCAGAGTAATGACATCATATTAGTTTTGCTCTAGTTGCAAATGTATGACAAACATTGGTTTAAACAAAATAAATTTATTCTTTGGGGAGCTGGAGATCAGATATCTGCCATGGCTCTTACTTGTTAGAACTGCATTTTTTTCCCTTTATAGGCTCTAAGGGATATTCAATTTCTTCAATCATTCAGATTGTTGGCAGAAATTAGGGTCTTGTGTTAAAAGGGCCAATGTCTGCATTTTTTTTTTCTGGCTGTCAGCTGTTAGACTTGGTCAGTTCATAAAAGCTGCCTGAATTCCTTGGCTCATGCCTACTTCCCCCATCTTTAGAGGTAGCAACAGCAGATGGAGTCCTTCTCATGCTGAAAGCTCTGACCAAATTTTCTGTCTGGATTTCTCACTTTTCAGAACCATTTGATTACATTCGTCTCAAGGAGATAAACCAGGAAAATCTTCATATTCAGTTATTTGTTTACTTTTATGGTGCTGGAAAGAGAACTTTGCTAATACTAGGCAAGCATTCTACCAATGAGCTGCATTCCCAGCCCAATTTCCCTATTTAATATTAGCTGATTAGCATCCTCTGGTCCACATGCAAAACATCTTGTATTATATAAAAAAAAAAAAAAAAAAACATT
>NW_025999991.1:3007964-3025844 GCF_001458135.2 Marmota marmota marmota | reverse complement strand
TTTTTTTTTTTTTTTTTTTTTTTTTTTTTTTGTATCTGTTACTGGTCTTTTAAGACAAGGGCCATGTTGTGTTGATTTTATCCATAGTCTCTAGAGCAGAGAAATCTTGGCTGAATGGGTCACATATTGGTATAAGTCTGTCTAAGAAAAAGATGGTTTACTATAACACAATCTTGCCTTTGAATGGTTTTTCTGGATCATTATACAATCTTGACATTGAGGTTGGTCAGGGGCAAAGTATATAAAAGAGATTTTATATGTAGAGATATTTATGCAGTTGTATGATAAGGGTCAGAACCATCAGGAAATAAGTTGAAAGTGCCAAAAGACACTGCCTCTGGTGTGCAAGGATAGCAGCACACCAGAAGAAAGGGTTAACAAGATTTATATCTTTTAAACCCAGTCCTGGCACTCCCAGCACTGTTTCTTAGCCTGGCTTCAGGCAGCTACAGATCATCTTACTGTGGTCAAGGACACTATCCCTAAACTGGGAAAATTCCCAGAAAAGAAGCATAGGCCATAGAAAAATGGCCAAAGAGAACCTCTGCCCTGCCTTCCAGCCCCTTTTGCTCATGGAGGGTGGAGGCTGCTGGCTAAAAGGATGTGGCACTAGGTTTAAGCACTGTTTATGACCTGAGGACAGGAATACTTTCCCCCTTTTAAGATCTGACAGGACACCCCGCTTGGCCCGGGGAAAATCAGTTCTTGCAATCCATCACTGGGGAAAGCAGTTCTTACTATAACAGTACCCCATCAAACTAAATGCATGGGGAGACTGGCAGAATTAACAATGGCACTCAAAAAGAAAAAGACAAACTAAGGCAAACCCTTGTCTCTGCAAAGGTATCTTCAAGGAAGCCTAAAGAAAAAGAAAAAGAAAAGGACCTCTTCCATTACATATCAACATGCAGAGTATAAGAAAAAAGCCCAAAAGGAGACTTTGGGTAAAATTGACAATGGGGAACTCACTTAAAGTTGTTGGAATTGTGATAATGGTAAGACAGAGAGGTCAGGCTAAAAAATATCCTGTACTCCAACCCCTTGACTGCCACCTGAGAGAGAAAAGATTAAGACCATTTTTGTATATGGCAGATTTTCCAAACCTCTCCTTGGGATGAAATTTGTTTTGTAAATTACATTTGCAGATAAAATTAATAAGGATTACTTTAGAATATGAATTTAAGAAAGAGTGTGAAACTAAAAAAGAAAAAAGAATTATAGGTATGGAAATACTTTAGAATGTAAAATTAGAAGGTAAAAGAAATGTCTCTGGATAAGAAACTATTTTTGTCTGGCAAAGTAATATTCTTGTGCTAAAGTCCAATATAAAAGAAAACAAAACTAAGGATGTAAAGAAGTTGTGAATGTTTAAGGAAGTAAGTAGCAGACAGTTTGTGGAAGGTAAATCTCAAAAAGTTTGTGATTGTGATTAAATTGGCTATAATTAGCACAGTCAATTAAAGTTATTTGAACTTTAAAGAACTAATATGAAGCAAAGTCTGAAACATAGATCTCCTCTTACCCATCAGGATAATTTTCCTGTATTTGTTAGATTTTATTACTTGGGGAAACTAAGTCTTAAAGGCATTAGGATTTGCACCTGTTTTAAAAAAGTCTTAAATGATTACTTTGTAACTGGATAAGCAAACAAATGTTATTTAGATTATAATAATATAAATGACAACCTAAATATATGTGATTAGGTATATGTATGCATCTGAGAATTATTATCTAAGGCTTTTGTAAGTATTATGTAAAAGTTTATAAAGTGAAAGTTTATGTAATTTTACTGGCAAGATAACTAATGAACACTTTTGTACATTGTATCTGATATAGATGGGCCACACTATCATTTGAAGACCTGTTTTACATCTGTTTGCTTTGATTAAATCAATTTCTGATGATTAACAATTTCTTAAATTTTTGAGTTTTAAGGCTATCTTTTATTTTTTCCTAATCCATGCAGACCTGTGATTATAGTTACTGTATACTATGGATTCAAAATTGTACTTTAAAAGTTAACATTAGTTAAATGTAAAGCTTAGGAGAGGACTTTGCCAAGTTGATGTTCTCCAAACTAAAATTATCAGTAGTAATTGTCTCAGATTTGTATAGAAATAACAAATTTGGTTGATACTTATTCATGTTATTTGATGTTTTATAGCTGGACAAAGTAACCTGTTGTCAGTATTTTATATATACAATTTTGTGTTACTCTTCACCCTATATTAGGAATTTAAATGTATTTTTGGAAGGTAATAAGGACAGCCTGATCTATTTAAAGGTGACATTATAAAACATGGAAGCATTTTACCACACTTTTCCACAAAAAAAAGCCTTTGTTTGTTTCATGTTTTGATGTAATGTTGTATTGTGTTATTTGTCAAGAGCCCTGCCTTACTTAAGATAAAACTCTGCCACCCACCTTACTCCATGTTAGAATGGCTCCAAAATAGGCTAAACATGAGCTCATTTATAGTTGTGTTCAAAAGATCAGATTATGTTGTAAAAATGACCATGATCTCAAAATAAACAGGGATATAATATTTTTAAAAAGTTAAATACCTCCTTATTCTACTTAATGATTAGCAAAATTAGTTTTCAATTTCCTATTTTCTTTTGAAACAATAGAGTGAGATTACTTTTTAGTTTACAGCCCATAATTTCTTTAAAACCTACATATTTCAAAAAATATACTTGCTGTAAATTCTGGAACCATTTTGATAGCATTGAATTACAAACAAATTCAAATTTTCCTAAATGAAGAATAAAATATATTGACTCGGATACTTGAAAGGCTCAGGGGTATCTCAATACAGTGTTGGTGCTCAAGAAGTCATTAATTTTATAACTTTTACCTTCATAAATAAAGTAGATACTTTATTCAGAAATAAAGTAGATGTTTCTGTGTAAGTTTAGAATCTTCTGATCTCTGGTGACAAGATCATTGTTCTAATAAATAAACTTGGAATTTTCTAATTGCTTTTTATCATGCTAGATGGGTCAATATTTGGTCTACCACAGTGACATATTTGCCTTAGAGGTATGTGCCTCTGTGTACTAAAAGAAAAAATACTAGGTACACACACACACATGTATAAAAATTACCAGAGTGTGCATATGACAAATAAAATGGTTGAGTATATTCATAGATAGTAAATGTCACCTTGTCCAGTTTTTATGTAAAAGCAGTTTATTTTCAGGTTGCATTGCTACTGTGATGTGAAGAATGGTGATTACAGTGAAAAAAACATTTGGAATCTGTTATGGTTTGAAAATAAGCTGTTCCTGGAGAAGATTATGTGACAGCATTCAGAGGTGAAATTACTAAATTATGAGACCTGTAGCTGAATCAGTGGGATAATTCATTTGCTGGATTAATAACAGAAAGGATTACTGGGTGTAACTGTAGGCAGGTGGGGCATAGCTGAAGGAAGTAGATCACTGGGGGTACACATTTGGTGTTTATATCTTTCCTTGACCCCTTCCTCTCTCTCAGTCCCTGCTCTCTGGATGCCATAGCTTAGCCTTGCTCCTCCACACACCCTTCTTCCATGATGTTCTGCCTCATCTTGTGTCCGGAGCAATTTCAGTCAGCCAACTATGAACTGAATTTCTAAAACTGTGAGCCCTGAAATAAACTTCTTCTCTAAATTGTTTTTGTCAGGTATTTTGGTTCCAGTAATAAAAAGCTGACTAACAGAATAAAAAGAGAGAAAGACACAGAGCAAAATGTTGCCATTCTTAGATAAATTAAAAGTCAACAGTATTTTACAGAGAATGTTAAAACATTAAAAATAACAAGTTTTCACAAGTTGGATAATTAAAGAAACTTAGCTCTTTCATTAGCATATGTCAAGAAAAATCTCAATTGATGAATAAAGTCCTTAATACAAGATGGAAAGTATTTGAATCCTAAGGCAAATAAATTTGGACAGAGAGGAACAACAAGATCTAAAGATCCGCCTACTAAAAAAGGTCATGACATGACAGTTCCCTTAGCTACACCAGCTAAGTATAACCACCAGATCTGTTCCCAATAGAAGGTAGGAGGTTAATTTAGGAATCCTCTGACCCCTTTCTGTACCTTCCCTCCATTCCCACAGCAGGTGAATTTTGGCTGAGCACAGCTACTCCCCTCCCCTCACCTGCAATCATCGAATTTCTCTGGGATGGCTACCACCAGCCCAGTGTCTGCAACAGAAACAGACCTCAGGGATCTGGAACCCTATTTTCCTCCATGTATCTCTTCCTCAATGCCACTGCTCTTGTCCTGCTCCCAAGACACTTAAAATTATCTCATAAAAGAAAAGAAAACTGGTGGCTTTCAAGAAATTTGGCTTTCCAAATAAAAACAATGAAACAAATAAAAACAAGAGGCACAAAATCGAGCAACAACAGGAGGTGGAAATACAGTTCTGCTTTATCTGGAGCTCTGATTTGGAACCAAATCCTGCTTCAAAACCCCTGTCTGGTTGTTGCTGTTCCCTTGCTTCCTAATGATTTAGGATCAAGAGCAATACTGAGCCTGTGGAGCCACTGAGACCTGCAGCTTTTCCTTCCCAGGCTCATGCCACCACATCCACACCCCTGTCTTCTTTCAGGAGCTTGGATTCCATCCAGTGCAAGGAAGACCCTTACTCTCATCCAGTCCACATGGGGTGGGAGCTTGTGGATCACTCTGTTCTAGAGCTCAATCTGAATTGCCAGTTCCTGGAATTGATATTATAACTTAATAATATCCAATTTGTTTTCATCTCCTACACATGACAGTAAGTTTCATGAAGACAGCTATCACAACGTGATATTCCATCTACACTGTAAGCCTGAAATGGATGACTATCTCCACATCCATCCAGCTTCCTCTAATTTTCCCTTCTATGATATGGCACATCCACATTTCCTTGAATCTCTTATAGGTCAAGCTCCAGAAATGATTCAGATGCTGTTAAAATGATGCATGAAAACTGATTTGGAACTGATTTTGGGGAGAGGCAATGAGGAGTAACAGAGCTGGTACGCCCAGTTCTACAGGGAACTCCCCACTTATATCCTGCAGCTGAGTTATAGCAATCAAAGCAGCAGACAGAAGGACATCCTGACTTCATGTCTTCCAGATGGTCCCCAGGAAGAACCCATCTTTTAGTTGGGCCTGTTCTGTGCTAGTGTCCTAACATCAGGCTAGTATTCCCCATTCTTCCAAATAATGCATTTTCTCATATTACATGCCTTTCCAGTGTATTCCTGTTGTTATTGACAACCAAACTCTTAGTGATCCAGGATAAAATACTTTTTATCTTTGTTGTCCTTTGTTTAAATAAAAACTTAAACAGTTAAGGTTTATATAAGAGGTACCACCCATTGTCATGTGCTAGACAATGCAAGAACCTTCAGAGGTGAACTGATTAGATTATAAGAGCTGTGAGTTGATCATTGGATTAAATCACTGAAACAGATCAACTAAGTGTTAACAAAAGGCAGGTAGGGTGTGGTTGGAGGAGGCAGGTATCTGGGGGCATGTCTTTGGGGTTTTTATTTGTCCTCACTGTGCAGAAGGAGCCTTCTGTTTCCTGGTGCTCATGTCCTGAAGTGCTTTGCTCATCCACACCCTTCTGCCATAATGTTCTGTTTCATCTTGAGCACAGAACAATGGAGTTGGCCATCTACAAACTGAGATCTCTGAAATGGTGGGCCCAAAATAAACTTTTCCTCCTCTAAAATTTTTCTTGTTTCTTTGGTCATAGCAGGAAAAAAAGCTGACTAAAAGAGTACATGTTGTGTAATATTTCAACCAGGTTAAACATATTTGTCATCAAACATTTATCATTTCTTTGTGGTAAAAAAACATTCAAAATCCTTTCCTCTCCTTTTCTGCAATTTTCAGTACATTATCCTTATCACTGTATTAGGATTCTTTAGAGGAACAGAACCAAAAGGTGATACACACATGCCGCAGTCCGGCTGCAGCAAAATAACCGGGGGGTGACGAGCAACTTGTGTAGATTGATACAGCAGGAGTGGGAGCAGTTTATTGTAGGTCTGAGGGGTATATATACATTCCACACAGCTTATCTAATTAACATAAACTAGATACAGCAGTCAACCAATAAGGAATCTCCACACTTAATGGCTCCCTGGCATTACTTCACAAACCACTCCCTCTGGCAAAATGCCAGGCGCTATCCAGACTTGTTTACAGACTCTAACACACACACACAGGTAATTATGAAAAGGGGATTATGAAAAGGGGATTGTTAGACAGGCTTAGACAATCAGAAGCTGGAGAGTCCCACAGTGGCCAAATGCAGGCTGGAGGCTGGAGGAAATATAGCTGTTCAATGCAAGAATCTGGAGACTCAGAAGAAGAGGGATCAATGATGCCACCCAACACTAGGGCCAAAGGACTAAAAATTCCCTGAAGAATCACTGATCAGAGTCTTCTTTGGAAGAGTGCAGGAGCAGGAGTCTGGCATCCTCAGGACAGCAGCAATCAAGAACTCCATCAAAGTGCTCCCTCCTTTTCTATTTCCTGAAATAAATTAAAGAGTATTTGTATTAGTTCTTCTTTAAAAGTCTTGTAGAACTTGGCTGTGAATGATCCAGTCCTGGGCTTTTCTTAGTTTGTAGACTTTTGATGGCATCTTCTATTTTGTCACTTGAAATTGATCTGTTAAAATTGTGTATATCATCCTGATTCAATTTGGGCAAATATATGACTCTAGAAATTTGTCAATGCTTTCGATATTTTCTATTTTATTGGAATACAAGTTTTCAAAATAATTCCTATTTATCTTCTGTATTTCTGTAGTGTCTGTTGTGATATTTCCTTTTTCATCCCATATGTTAGTAATTTGAGTTTTCTCTCTCCTTTTCTTTGTTAGCGTGGCTAAGGGTCTGTCAATTTTATTTTTTATTTTTTTCAAGAACTAACTTTTTGTTCTGTCAATTTTTTCAATTCTTTTGTTTCAATTTCATTGATTTCAGCTCTGAATTTAATTATTTCCTGTCTTCTGCTGCTTTTGGTGTTGATTTGTTCTTTTTCTAGGGCTTTGAGATGTAATGTTAAGTCATTTATTTGTTGACTTTTTCTTCTTTTAAGGAATGAACTCCATGCAATGAACTATCCTTTTAGAACTACTTTCATAGTGTCCCACTGATTTCAATATGTTATATCTGCGCTCTCATTCAACTCTAAAAATTTTTTAATCTCCTTGACGATGTCTTCTGCAACCCATTGTTCATTCAGTAGCATATTATTTGGGGTTAGGGTTAGGTGTATAAAGATATGAATTGGTGTGAATATACTTTGTATATAACCAGATATATGAAAACTTGTGCTCTATATGTGTAATAAGAATTGTAATGCATTCCTCTGTCATATATAAATAAAAAAATAAATATTTTTTTTTAAAAAGGAAGCATGTGGGGGTTAGCATGGTGGGCCCAGTTTATAGAATTATCTCCTTAAACTCATGTTCCCATAGCTCACATCTGTTACCTATCAAAAATATCTGAATTAGAAAGCTATGAGATCAGAGCTGAATTTCAGGAAATTTAATCCTATAGTCTCAGGTAGTCTGACTTGAATGTGAGAAACCCTGGGGGGAAAGATATCAATTACAGCACTATTTCCAACAACCCAAGTAATGTATTATGAAGACATAGACCAGAGCAAGGCAGCAGAAGAGGATGTGACAGAGATTACAAAAAAATATAAAATTGTTTTACATTAAATATAGGTACTCCATATATTCTTTATATATTCCTAGGTCTGACACTCTCTCTCTCTCTCTCTCTCTCTCTCTCTCTCTCTCTCTCTCTCTCACACACACACACACACACACACACACACACACACACAAAATATTTTGGAAAAAAAATTTTATTTTGAATGTTAAAAAAAAAAAAGAACTTGCTTAAGAATCAAGCTCTCAGCTGCTGCTGCTTCCTTGTTCTTTCTCCTTTTCTTCCACACAGGCTCCCAACCTACTGGATGATGCTGGTAATATTTAAGATGGGTCTCTGTCTCGGGTTGCTGCCCCACATACTAATCATGCCTAGAAACATCCTGAGACACCCAGAAACCTCCTAATCTTAGGCATCTCCTAATTCAATCAAGTCGACAATTCATATTAATCAAGGTCATCCTACTCTGCAAAAGCATACTAGAACTTTTTATTCCTAACTGCAATTTTATAGCCATTGATCAGTCTTTCCCATCCCTCCCTTCCCACCAGTTATTTGTTAGATAATTCAATAAACAAATGATAGTAGATGCTATCTGAATTTACATGAAATTTCTTATATCTAAGAACATATTGTGCATCTTTTATAAAATTATGTCATACATTTTTCTTGTGTTCTTTGTGGATTATATCTTGCTAACACATGTGAAATAAGTAATGAGAGAGATTGCAATAGTTGAAAACTCACACTGCCCCTACATCACAGGAAAAAAAAAAAACTGCAACATTTTTACATCAGTTTGAAAACACCTTCATATATATTTCCTTTACAACTATTAAAACTAAAAACTGGCTTAAAACGGCTTTTCCTTAAAATGAATTACATGTTGTTTGGTAAAAAAGTAGATAAGACAAATATAATAATAAATAATGAAAGCAGCATTTTTCATATGTACAGGTCAGGCTAATAAGTAGTGACTCACTGAGATATAAAGATGAGATAGAAAACATTAATAACTCAAACAATTCCCTGGAGAAAAGGATACATCAAAGTTTTTTTTTTTTTAATTTTTTAATCCAAACATTCTTTATTTTTCCTCTATAGTAAATATAGCCAAACAACAACATATTAATTATGATAGGCTCACAAGGGTCAAAAATATACCAGTTATATCCACCCCAATTGTGCCAAATAAACAGTTTCTTTGTGAGAAATTAAATTAATTTTATCTGGCATAGGTAGGATAATTAATTTTAACTGGCTTAAGGTAAAATTATTTTTGCAATACAGACTCAGACAGTTAATTATTTGCCCATATGCTCCCAATCCCTGCACCTGCCTCACCTTGGCCTGACAAGCTTCTCAAATTCCCCTGCATCTTCAGACTCTGCCAAGGACAATACCACCAGCAGCCACCACCTTGCCTCCAGAAAAGAGAACCAGATTTTCAAATGTGGGTACAGCAAGTTGGAAAATATATTTTATTAGTGACATCTATTTAAATATAACTCTAAGGTATATTATACATTTGTAAAAATATATTATTTGAAATTACCAGTCACAAAAATACATGTTCCAATCACTGCCCTCACTGAACTTACACACACACACACACACACACACACACACAGATATGCACACACTTAATAATCCCAAGTTAGAAATAACAATCTACCTTTCCCATAATAAAGAAGTGCCAGGCATGGTGACACACCCCTGTAATTCCAGCAGTTCCGGAGGCTAAGGCAGGAAGATCTTGAGTTCAAAGCCAGCCTCAGCAACTTGATAGGACCCTAAGTAACTTAGTGAGACCCTGTCTCAAATAAAATATAAAATAGGGCTGGGAATCTAGATCAGTGGTAGTGGTTAAGCACCCCTGAGTTCAATCCCTGGTACCAAAAAAAAGAAAAAAAAGAGAAAAGAAACTAGTTATTTACATTTTTCACAAAAGATGTTATAATGTATTTTGAGAACACTGATTTTTTTCTGATTTTTGTACACCGAAAAACTACCTATGTGTTTGTTTTTAAATATACACACTTTTGGGACCCAAATTTATATGTCTACTAATTCTAAATTTTTATTATATAAAATACCCTATCTGGTAGAGATAAAAAGAAAATACAGATTTAAGAAATGCCCCTGTGGGAGATAAGGAATCAGATAAAGCACTTGTCTCTAAATTCCATTTGTTTTCTTCACCCTGTAAATTTTGCTGGGCATACATGTGGTAATCTGATTTTAGCATGATGGAATAAGAAGTGAATGTGAAACAGCAATGTGGTCTAGAATCAGTCTTTAACTTTACTGACTTCCTATTCACTTTGTATGTAAGTAGAACCATCACCACAAAATCTTTTTTAAAAAAGACTATGTAATAGAATTTTAAATCAAAGTTGGTTAAAAAGCAAAGAGATGATTTTTGCTTGTTACTGAAATATTGATGCTTTTTCTTCTCTGATTTCCTATCATTTAGAGAGAAATTGAGAGGCTGCCAAATGCTACAGGGATTTAAATACCATTAAATTAAGCATAATAAAATGATAGGGAAACAGAAAGTGATGGCCAGTAGCAGAGAAATATTAAATGAAAAATCTCTCAATTATGTCAACAACCATATTAAGTTTAACTGTGTGAATTAAAAAGAAATAAATCCAGCAATTGGATAGGGTATTCTCAACTGTATCAGAAGCAAACAGCCATTTTATTAAAAATAAACTGAAATTCAAGGAAATATTACACTGCCTTCATGAACCCAAATTAGTGCTATTTTTTAAACTCAGTAGCTAAATTTTGGAAAGCACAATGGAATCATGGGATTTGGTAGTAGAAGGTATTTCAGCTATTTAAAGCAAGCTATTCTTTTAAAAATTATGAACACAGTGTATCACTTGGCCAAAAGTACTCAAATATTCAGCCCAAACCCAGAATAAGAGCATCATCCTTTCATATTTCAATAAGTCCAATGTTCTTGTGACATGTAAGTTGAACCACAAGTTAACCAGTAGCTCTTCCATTGTATAATAAAACAACCAAGACAATGTTAGAAAAGGACCCACATTAACAACACAATGAAGACACTGCCAGCACACGCAGGTATATAGGCTAGGTCAGTGGCTCTCAGGTGTTCATTGGCATCAGGTTCCACCTGTAGAGCTTGTTAAAATACAGTCTACCTACAAACCTGGAGTTTCTGATAGAGGAGGTCTGAGACAGGGCATTTGCTGCTACTACTAATGTAAGCTTCACATTTTGAGAACATCTGGGCTAGATAGTAAGTCAAAAGGATTGGACAGAACATAAATGTTTTGATGTACATTTTTTATATGTAATTGTATCTTTTATATCTAAAATGCTGTCTAAAATAGTACTTATGGAGTGGTGTTTACAGATTATCAAAACACTTTAATAAAATTTTCTTTTTAATAGGTTTATCAGGTGCTTTTCTATAACCTAGGACTGACACCATGTACAACTAATTTAACTTGTAGAAGTTCTCTCCAGATTCAAATTGCAAAATTAATCAAGTAGCTGAATGATGTGAATAAATTAAGAAAAATGCTTTGTGCATGCAAAGAAAAATGTAGTGATTTTGGTATGTATCATACTGTTGTTCTTAAAAAGATTTACAAAATATTTTATTGCGTTCAGTAATAGCTCTGCTTTTTTTTTTTTTTTTTTTTGGTTGGGGGGAAAGAGGAGGAGAGTACCAAGGATTGAACTCGGGGCATTTGGCCACTGAGCCACATCATCAGTCCTATTTGTATTTTCTTTAGAGCCAGGGTCTCACTGAGTTTCTTAGCACCTTGTCATTGCTGAGGCTGGCTTTGAACTAGGGATCCTCTTGCCTCAGCCTCCCACACTACGGAGATTATAGGCCTGTGCCATCATACCCAGTAATAACTCTGACAATACCAAATGGTATTGATTGGGTTGATAATATTAAGTAGACTTACACTGAAATTTAGCTCCCAGAACTAATTTTCATTTCTCTATTCCAACCTCTCAAATTCTTTCCCCATTTGGTTCTAATACAATTCTTATCCCTGGTTCACAATAAATTAAGGGATTCTAAGGAAGCTACAGCAGCTCCAAACCATGTAATTTGGATACAGACCCAGCACTGCCTTCTGAATTGCTTCTAAAACATGTAGAGTCTTCTAGAGTGGAACCAGCCTTGCATTTTTTGTTTCATTTCTAGGCAGAAAGAGTAGACTTCCTATAAATACTTCTCAGGACCACATGCTTCTTAAGAAGCCATACATCTTGTGAGCCTTCAGCATATGCACCTATGTCTGTTGCACTAGAAGCTCTCTCGTGACCCCTAGAAGGTCTTCTCGCTTTCCTTAGGTCATTACTAAAGCTTTGTAAATTTAGGAAGTAATATAAAATTAAATTGTTCTATCTGGGCATGGTGGCACATACCTGCATTCTCAGTGACTCAGGAAGATGACACAGGAGGATCACAAGTTCAAGGTCAGCCTCAGCAATTGAATGAGACCCACAGCAACTTAGCAAGACCCTGTCTAAAAATAAAGAATACAAAGGCCTAGGGTTGTAGCTCAGTAGTAAAGCACAATTCAGTCCACAATGACTGATGATGATGAATGAAGATGATAAATAAAATTGCATCCTACTTTCATGTTTTAATAGGCCTTACTACCATGAGGAAATCAACCTTAGCCAAATTCATTTAATACTAATCGATGCTCACACCATTCTGCCACACTACCTAAAAATTCTAAGAAGGTTCTGTACATTTTGCACACTAACTGGTTTTCATTAAAATTTAACCATTTTCCTATTTTTATATAAAAATTTATACAAAGTAATCTATTTACCTGCATCACCCCTCCCCAAAATAATTTTTATCTGGGTTTTTTCCAATTAAGTCTTATTTAAAAAGAAAGATAAAGTGAATGTCAAATATCACAAAGTAACTGAAGAAGCTGCTGAGGTTCAGAAGCTACTTAAGTCCCTGGAGATGCACTGTTACTGCCCCTATATTCAGCTGGCCCTGTCTTATTTTCAGGCTATCATGGTACGTATCACCATCAAAATTGAAGCTGAACACCTGCACATAGCTGGAAGGCCTTGACTTCTTTGGGTTGACTTATGAACTGACTTCACAACCTCTGAACTAATCAACAACCATTTTTTAAAATATACTGCATTCTAATAAACTTGGAATCAGAGTTTTTTTCAGCCACATTCTATATCTACTGAAAAGAATTGGTGGCATCACTTTAGTGACAAAATAACATGAAGTTCCTTCATATCTAACATAGTCTCCCAAAGTATATGTTTTTACCTTTTGAACAAAAAATATGTTAAAGCATGACTTGGAGAAACTGGCTCCACATCATTGGGCAATCATGTCTAGTAAGGAATAATTCACATTTAATTTAGATATTTATTTAACATTTGGGAAGAAAGACATATTGATGAAAATAACTATTCTGAGAAGAAAATAGTTTAAACTTTTATTTAAAAGTTTACAAAAACAGATCCTATAATGTATTAATTGCTTAATTGCTCTATTTTTCTTTTGTTCCACTTTCCTTTACTTTTTGTTTCCTTTATTCCTTCTAATTTCTTCCTCCTTCCTCCACTTATTTTTCTTTCTTTCTCCTCTTCTCTTTAGTCATTCTTTGTTTGTTTTCTGCCATGTGAAAATTTATCTTTGGTGCCACATAGATGGGGTAAAAGCAATCTGTTCAAATTAGTCACTGTGGAGATTCCAGTGCATACAACTTACTTATTTATTTACTTGTGGTACTGGGGATTCAACCAAGAGGGCATCTTACCACTGAATCACATTCCCAGCCCTCTTTACTTTTTATGTTAAAATAGGGTCCCACTAAGCTATTGAGGCCTTCATTAAGACGCAGAGGATGGCCTCAAACTTGCAGTCCTCCTGCCTCAGTTTCTCAAGTTGCTGGGATTACAGGTATACACCACCTCACTCAGTTCTATTCCAGTGTGAGCAAGCATGAACCATCAATCATTACCTAACATGTACTGATTGCCAACTACAGCAGCCATATTACAAATCTGATCTAGATAAATACATGCAGATCCATTTAAACAAAACTAACATATTGAAGAGTAGTATACAAACACACAAATCAGTAAATTTAAGTGAAACTCAATGATATGAATTTTATATGTACAACTATGTATCGCATTCCATGTTAAATCACTGCATGCTATAGCAATTTTAATAGATATCATTATTTGAACTTAATAAGGAGCAAAACCTATCACACTGATTTCCTTCACAGTAAGTTGTGATTATCATAATAACAGATGCTGTATCTTTAAAAAGTCAGAGGAAAATGTATTTTTTTTAAAGGCAATGTCATTTATACAAAATTCCAGCTAAATCATGAGGTGGCCTAAGTAAACAGAAAGCATACAGAGGCTTTGGAGATATTTATCCAGTTTTTCCTAAGACAAATAATGTATGCCACAGGATGCCAGCAAAATATGGCAAAGTAGGTAGCTTCAAGCGTATAAAAATTAAGGGAAGTAGGTGCAATCAACTGTGTTGGAATTCTGGAACACAGTCACAGGTTTCCAGAGTCAAGGAATCACTGCATCCAGAAAAAAAAAAAAAAAAACAACTTGAGTATGGTAAGAAATCTCTGTGGCATCTTTTCTTGTCCTTTAATGCTCAGCATTACCCTGATCCAAAGTCAGACAACACAAGGAAATAAATCTACCTCTAACATACTTTATGAATGATGTAAAGATCCTAAACACAATAGTTGCAAAAAAAATTAGCAACATCATGAAAGAATTTTACATTAGGAGTGAATATGATACATCCAAGAATGCCAGGGTGGTAAGAAAATCAATCACATTAAATACATCAGGGCTGAAGATGTAGCTCACTGGTAGAGAGTGTGCCGGGCTTGCACAGGGTCCTGGGTTCACTCACAGCACTGCCGAACAAAACAAAACAGAAAAAAACACCTACCAAAGAACACCACATTAATAGAATTAAGGGGAAAAAATACATCATCATCTCAGTTGATGCAAAAAAGCATTGGACAAAGTCCAACAACCATAAGGAGAGAAAAGAAAATCCTCAATAAACTAGAAAAAAGGTTGGGAGGAATTTTCTCAACATAGTGAGCAACATATGAAAACCCACAGCTGACCTAATAATCCACAGTGGAGCCTTAAAGCTGTCTCCCTGAGACAGCTGGCTTCCACCTCTGCTGTCCAACAGTGATGGCAGATTTTAGCCAGAGACTCCAGGAAAGAAAACACCCAAACTGCAAAGGCTGACGTAAAACTATCCCTACTCACTGATAAAGATCTTATATATGGAAAACACCAAGAACAACAACTGAAAACCAACAAAAGACCATTAAAAAAATCTTATTGATAAACAAATCCAGCAAAGTTGCAGGGAACAAGGTGAACACATGTAAATTAGTTGCCCTTCTATACCTGAGCAAAGAACCATCCAAAAATTAATTAAAAAACAAATCCTATTTCCAGTACCATCCTAAAGAATAAATTATGTGGAAATAAATTTAAACAAGGCAGTGAAAATTTATACACTGAAAATGATAACCCATTGCTAAAATAAGTGGAAGTGACATCCCATATTCACAGGTAAGAACACTTAGTATTGTTAAACCATCAGTACTCCCCAAAGTACTCTGCATCTTCAGTGCAGTTCCCTATCAAAATCCCACCAGTCTTTGTTTGCAAACGTGACAATGCTGATCCTCAGATTCACATTAATTTTTTTGTTTCATACAATTTATTTTTATTTTCTATTTTTAATTGCTTTTATTTTTTAAATACATGACAGCGGAATGCATCACAATTCTTATTACACATATAGAGAACAATTTTTCATATCTCTGTATATAAAGTATGTTCACATCAATTATGTCTTCATACATGTACTTTGGATAATGATGTCCATCACATTCCACCATTATTGCTAACCCCCTGCCCCTTCCCTTCCCCTCCCACCCCTCTGCCCTATCTAGAGTTTGTCTATTCCGCCCATGCTCCCTCCCCCGACCCCACTATGAGTCAGTTACCTTATATCTATAGGATATATAAAGAACTCAAAAATCTAAACACCAAAAAAAAAATAATAATAATAACCCAATCAATAAATGGGCCAAGAACATGAACAGACAGTTCTCAGAAGAGGATATTCAATCAGTCAACAAATATATGAAAAAAATGTTCATCATCACTAGCAATTAGAGAAACGTAAATCAAAACTACTCTAAGATACCATCTTACTCCTGTCAGAATGGCAGCTATTACGAAGAAAAACAACAATAAGTGTTGGCAAGGATGTGGGGAAAAAGGCACACTCATATACTGCTGGTGGGACTGCAAGCTGGTGCAGCCAATATGGAAAGCAGTATGGAGAATCCTTGTAAAACTGGGAATGGAACCACCATTTGACCCAGCTATCCCTCTCTTTGGTCTATACCCAAAGGACTTAAAAACAATATACTACAGGGACACAGCCACATCAATGTTTATAGCAGCACAATTCACAATAGCTAAACTGTGGAACCAACCTAAATGCCCTTCAGTAGATGAATGGATTAAAAAATGTGGCATATATACACAATGGAATGTTACTCAGCAATAAAAGAGAATTAAATCATGGCATCTGCAGGTAACTGGATGCAGTTGGAGAAGATAATGCTAAGTGAAATTAGCCAATCCCCCCCCTCCAAAAAAAACAAATGGCAAATGTTTTCACGTTAATTTTTAACAGGGCTGGATTTCCAAAATGATACTGAAAACAGAAGAGCAAAAACTGGAAAATTTAACACTTCCTGATTTCAAAACTTTCAACAAATGAATAACAATCTAAAAAGTGTAGGTATTCACAGAAAAATATATATGCCAACATAATGGAATTGCATCCAGAAATAAGCCTATCCATCTATGGGCAAATTGTTTTTCAAAAGATGCCAAGATCATTTGAAGGCAGAAAGAATAAACTGTACAAAATTGGTGCTGAAGCAACAGAATATCCACATGCAAAATAATAGCTATAGTGCAATCTCACACCATATGCAAAAATTAACTAAAGTGGATCAATGATCTAAATATAACATGAAAAAATGCAGAGGTCTTGGAAGAGAACGTAGGGATAAATCTTGGATTCAGCAATGGATTCTTAGATAAGAAAACACAAACAATGAAAGGAAAAAATAGATTGGGATTCATCAAAATGCAAAACAGCATGCACTGAAAGACACTACTGAGAAGTAAAAATACAGCATAAAGCTGGGAGGAAATGTTCACAAGTCATATCTCTTACCATAGCTTGGTGTCCAGAATATATGAAGAATTCGTATAATTCAACAACAAAAAAAAAAACTACAAACAGCCCAATACACACAAAGTGTTTAAGTGTAATTTCTGCACAGAAGGTGTACAAATGCCAATATGCAAGCAAAAGTGGGCTCAATGCCATCAGTGGTGACTGCCAGGGCTGGGAGGAGGAGCAAGTCCTTAGCACATACAGCTCCCTGGGGGGTTCCTTTGGGAGCAATAAACATGCTTTTTGAATTAGGTACAGGTGGTGGCTACACAATGTGAAAGTAGTTAATGCCACTAATTTTTCAGTTTAAAATAATTAATTTTATGTTCTGTGATTTCAATTGAGTAAAAAGTCAAAAATAATAAATGTTTCAGGTCGGTTCAAATTGCTTGGGTTTTTATTAATGTAGTTTTAATTTAAAAAATTAAAAAAACTTTTGTGACTACAGTTTTATGACATCTTAACTTGAAATGTAAATATTTTTCTTATCCTTTAAATCAAAAAATCACTTTTATGCATATTGCTAATCATGCTTTAATAAATAGTGGGTTATTACTAGTCTAGTATGCTAGTCATATCAAAAGCAGAAAGACATCATTTTGTACTTGAATGTAATGATTTATATTATGAAATTATAAAACAAAATATGAATGATTAAAATGTCAAAAATTGCATTTTAAACTGATATGGGACACCATATCATTTGTCTGGTACACATAGAAATTTTAAAGGATAATATGAGACTCCAATAATACTAAAGATTTATAGCATTTGCCTTGTTACACAAATAAATGGGAGATGTAGGAATTAAATATTAAGATATATATTCAAATTTATGTAATGAAAATGGAAGTATAAATGCATGAATG
>NW_025999991.1:2988021-3002318 GCF_001458135.2 Marmota marmota marmota | reverse complement strand
GGGAGCCGGAACTCGGGCGCCCCGCGCTCGGCGTTCGCTCCGATAGGCTCAGGTTCTTAGAAGCACCCAGGTGCAGAACCCTAGCAATCTGTTTGCAAGCCACAGGCGAATTGTAGCCTGGAATTACCTGATCTATGGCTGAATGAGTTGCGGTCAGTCGAAAACAGGGGACGTGACGTCAGTTTACCAAGATGGTGGCTGCTGGCCTCCTCTGTGGACTGACCGGTGTGTAGAACCGAGAAGGACCGCTTCCTTCCCCCGTCTGGAACCCAGAATTCAGCCCTGAGTACGGTGCTTGCGCGGCTGGCAGAAACTGCAGCGCTGTAACCCTGCGTCTCTATCCCAGCGCACACTGCAGACTTTCGCCGCGGGGCGATTTGCTGAATAAGCAGTTACCCTCCGTGCGACAAACCTCTCGCGTTTGAGTCCCCGTAGCCGATCCTCGTGCGATGGAAATCCTTCCTCCAGGTTCCGGAGCACCCCACTATTGCTGGAAATTCCTAACAAGATATCCTTTAGCCGTCCTGACTTGTCATACTCCCACACAGTGAAGCAGCACACGGGGGTAATGCACTCCCCTCGCCGCCATCTTCAAAAAAAAATCTCCTTGGCTGTTTTTAAAGCCTACTGAGTGAAAGAAAGTGTGTAAAATGGAAGTGCCGCTGACCCTGCCGAGGTGCACCTGGCTCTGTCACACATGGTTCCTCTTGGCCCGTCCCAGGCATTCAATGTTATGGACTTCTGATCTTGAACAGGGGTTCTGCAGCTATATCTCACACAGATTTCCAGCTCTAGACCTCTTTGCATACCTCTCATGAATGAAGAATATTTTCCACATATTTAAAAGCTTATAATTTTTTAAAAATGCAACAGGAAGTTATATGGCCTAACTTATATTAATATATTCACAATCTTGACATTTATAAAAAAATGTTTGCCCATCTCCAGTCCAAAGTAACACTCTCTAAGAGTTTGTTGATGTGTTACTATATAAAGGGTTATTAAACATATATCAAATAATTATCAAGAAAAATTATGAGGGGCTGGAGTTGTAGCTCAGCGGTAGAGTGCTTGTCTCACACGTGAGGCACTGGGTTCAATTCCTAGCACCACATAAAAATAAGTAAATAAAATAAAGTTCCATCAACAACTAAAAAATTTTTTTAATTAAAAAAAAAGAAAAGAAAAATTATGAGCGACTTTGAGATGCTCAATATAGATTCCTTGTAATTGTGTCTAATAAATTCTTCCAGGTAGCATTTGTTGATTTTATACAGCCCAGGAACTTTGAATATCTTTACGCTTTATTGTATACAATATATAGGTAATCCATAGCAATGCAAATGAATCTCATTCATACACTTGCAGGGGATTTTTTTCTGATGTCTTACCTTACTACGTACTATCAAAGAGTCAATTTTTCATCTGTTAAGCACTTTTTTCTTTCAGCATCCTTTTATGCCTCAATTTCTAATATTTACAATCTCCTTTGAACTGATTCAGATAACTTAATGATTCCTTTTGTTAAGTAATGAGTTAAGTAAAATAACTGACATGTTCATTTTATAATTTTGTATAATATTATAATTAATATTTTGTATAATATTATAAGTTAATCTTTAAAATACATTAATTCTATTATATAGACATGCTATTGTACCAACATCATAAATATGTATTATAACCACAGCATAGAAATTCAAAAAACAAGAGCTAAAAAAGAGCATTAGTAGTTTCTTTTCACACCACAATGTGACATGTACACACCATTTTCTATATTGCTACAATTTTGATAAACTTTTTAGTCACTTGGATCTTGTAAACGAAAGGTAAGAACATTTTCTAAAAGAGAGTTTAGATTATTAAGTTCAAATTTTATGAAATATACTGAAAATTTTTAAAATACTAAATCTTATCAATTATTCCAATAGGATTATTTTGTATATTCATAAGTAGAGGTACATTTCTAAAATATTTTGCATGAAATTAATATTTTAATAATCATGCATCACCAACATAATTTCCTAATGCCTGTGCAGCCAAAGTTTCAAGTATACCCAATTGTCTTCTATTTAAAATATACACCTTGATTTACTAATGTTTTTAAAGTTAGTTCTCCAACATTCTTATTATCATTTAAAATGAGGGCTTTGAGGCGGATTCAAGATGGCAGGCTACAGGGAGGCTGCATTCTGTGTTGTTCCAGAACTAGGATTCAAGTAGTGGAAATACTGTTTCTTTGCAAGTGATAAAGGACTCCCAACAGCTGCTCCCACACAGGACACCCATGCTCAGGAACTCCAGCTTCCATCCTGTGTGGACCCCCATTTACCAATATGGGATTTCCCCTGGTCACCTCCATCTTGGGACTGCAGCTGCCATAGTCCTCTACACATGGTAGCCTGCCTAAACCTAGGGACATCATACAGGGTATGGAAGCAACCATCAGCCACAACACTGCACACCACGGAGCTGTATCTCTGAACACATGGCTCAACGCCACAGCCCAGCCCCATCTGACCCAACATCCCATCACTGAAAGCAGCTGTTTTCATCTTGGGTTTGTCACCATCTTTAGTTAGGGCAACTCCAAGTTTGGAACACTGGCTGGACAGATACCAAGTTGGGGAACTCCCTCCCACTCCCTGGCAGCCACTAACTCCATGCAGTGACTGCCCAATATAAAACAGCTCTCCATGACAGGTGTGCAGCCCCCAGAGCTCAGCCCACAAGATCTCCGGAGAGAAAGGTTCCTGACTGGGAACTAGAAAGGAGAGCGAGAGTGAGATACAGTTTAGAGACTAAATTAGAGACCAGGAATTGTGAGGTCCACAGTGATATAGAGATAAGACCAAGCACCCACATCACACAAGCAGGCGCCACAGAAGGTCTCTGTGGTATAGTCTCCCATCAGGGACTACAAGTAATATACCTCACCTCCAGGAGCCATACCCCTGAGACCAACCCTGCCACCCTAATAACGTTCATAATTCTGAGGGTGGAGATACCAGGAAACAACAGACAACCCCACCTATTGGATATGAAGGGAAGCTGGAAAGATACTTATATCCAACCAAAACAATCCTTGTATCTTCCTTCGAGATATCTCTCTCTCTCTCTCTCTCTCTCTCTCTCTCTCTCTCTCTCTCCCCTCCCTCTCTCCCTCCCTCTCCTCCCACCCTCATATCCCCAACATTTGTGAAACCAAGTACTTTTCATGAATAGGCTACTACTGAGAAGTCTGAATAGTATATTACAGTGGTGTTGTATATTATTTATCTTCTATTTTTACATTATTTACTTTTCTTAATATTTATGTTTCTTTGTTTTTTGTACTCTACTGTCTTCCCACTTGTCTCCCCAAATCACTTTCTGTCTCTTCTCTTGTTACTCACCAACTTCTTTAGATTCTTCTTTCATGCTTTCTAAGATCTAATAACTCTATATCCTCACCTTCTACCCCCTCACCATCTCATCCTACACCTCACCCCCAGTTCTCTGTCCACCATCAAAAACTGTAGAACTTTTTGCAAACATATTTATATTATAGATAATAATTAAACTTACCATTTCTGTATATTGTGACAAAACCCTAAATGTCTAATATTGTCAAAATGACCATACTACCAAAAGCACTATACAGATTTAATGCAACTCCAATCAAAATCCCAATAACATTGCTCATAGAAATAGAAAAAGCAGTCATGAAATTCATCTGGAAAACCAAGAGACCCAGAATAGCTAGTTATCCTTAGCAAGAAGAGTGAAGCAGGTAGCATCACTATACCAGACCTTAAACTTAATAAGAATTCTATAGCACAAGAAATAAAATCAAGAATCAACAAATGGGATGAATTCAAAATAAAAAGCTTCTTCTCAGCAAAATAAACAATCGGTGAGGTGAACAGAAAGCCAACAGAATGGGAGCAAATTTTTACCACACATACACGAGACAGAGCACTAATCCCTAGGATATATAAAGAACTCAAAAATCTTAACACCAAAAATATAAATAACCCACTCAATAAATGGGCCATGGAACTGAACAAATACTTCTCAGAAGATGATATATAATCAATCAACAAATACAATCAGTCAACAAATATATGAAAAAATGTTCAACATCTCTAGCAATTAGAGAAATGCAAACCAAAACTACTTTTTCATCTGACTCCAGTCAGAAAGGCAGCTATTAAGAATACAAACAACAATAAGTGTTGGTGTGGATGTGGAGAGAAAGGCAGACTCACACATTGCTGGTGGGATTGCAAATTGGTGCAATCAATATGGAAAGCAGCATGGAGATTCCTTGGAAAACTGGAAATGGAACCACCATTTGACCCAGCTATCCCACTCCTCAGTTTATACCCAAAGGACTTAAACACAGCATACTATAGTAATATAGCCACATCAATGTTTATAGCAACACAATTCACAATAGCCAAATTGTGGAACCAACCTAGATGTCCTTCAGTAGATGAATAGATAAAGAAATGTGGTATATATACATGATGGACTATTACTCTGCATTAAAAGAAAATAAAATCATGGCATTTGCATGTAAATGGAAGGAGCTGAAGAATATTATACTAAGTGAAGTAAGCCAATACCCCCCAAAAATGCCAAATGTTTTCTCTGATATGAGGATGCTAATCCATAATGGGGATGAGGAGGAGAGCATGGGAGGAACTGAGGAACTTTAGATAGGGCAAAGGGGAGGGAGGGGAAGAAATGGGGAAGGGGGATAGAAAACCTGGTGGAATGAGGTGGACATCTTTACCCCAAGTACATTTATAAAGATACTCTACTTTGTATACAACCATAGACATGAAAATTTGTGCTCTATATGGGTACTATAAATTGAAATGTGTTCTTCTGTCATATATAACAAATTAGAATAAATAAATAAATTTTAAAAAATAAATAAATAAAATGAGGGCTGTATTCTGAGAAGAGTATTCAATACTGCCTCCAAAGTTCTCTTGTCTCAGTCATTGTTCTCTGATGCCTCACTACTACTTCTTTCACTGACAACAGAATAGTATCACTATTTCCAAAACCCACAAGGAATCAAAAGATGCAGAGATTTTTCTACAAAAAAATATATTGGTGGTTTATGCTTTAAAATTAATTACTGCTAGAATGATGATTTTCCAATATGAAAAGTTCTTTGTGCCACTATTTTTTTGTAAATTGTAGAAAATCGAAAAAAATAGAAAATTACTCAAATATAGTCTATAAAAGCAATTACCAAATGGACATTAAAGAGATAATATCACATGAAGAATAATATTTGTTTTTAATTAGTAATTCAATTTAAAATTGAGAGGCATTTTTAAAAACAATAGTACGTTTTCTAAAACATTGACATATTAAAAACATTTCCTGTAACACTAAACTAAATTTAAAAAGTAAAAAAAAAAAAACCAGGGTGAAATATGCTTTTTGAATTACTAGGGATATATAAAAATTTTATTGAACATTAAGATTAATAAAACTCAAAGATTTTTAAAAATTCATTGATATGAAGATTTCGGGATTTTTTTTTTTTTTTTTTTTTTTTGGTGCTGGGGATTGAACCCAGGGCCTTGTGCATGTGAGGCAAGCACTCTACCAACTCTATCACCATCCCTGATATGGAGATTTCTATAAGAAGCAAGTAGTTTCAGTTTCAGTCAGCCACAGACATTCAGCAAGTGTGAGTAGATGTAAATGTCATGTGGTAAGAAACCTCATATATTTTTGAGAGAGCAATAATTGTGTGATGTTTACTATAGTGTTCCTCCCCTGCCAGCACTCACTTGTGTAGAACACTCATACACACATATAGACACGGTACTCACATACATGAGTCTACACAGGGGCCTCATGTGGTCCACACTCACATACAGGGATGTATAGAGAAGAAACAGATCTGATGCTCCTACTCATGATTGATTTGGTATGTTTTTGGAGAATTCTGATTTATTTAACATTTCAGGACATATAAATATTGATATTTTGGACTTCCATGAGGCACCAAGGCTTTTGACCAGCGACTGCTACATGAAAAGTAATTCTTTTGGTTTCTCTTTTGGTTCTTCTGCAGTAAGTCTGAATTCTTAATGAAGAGAGTAAATTCACCAAAACTCTCTGTTACCATCACCATAATATAAACTTACGCAATTGTATAGTCTTTTAAATGATGAGCACACCCACTGATTTGGAAGGTCTGAGTCTTCTAAAATACTCACAGTCACCAACTTCCGCCTGCTTTGAAAGAACTATATTGGTTCCAAAGAGTGCAGATCTGGCTATAGTGGGTCTTTATGAAAGAACACGTCACCTATGACAGCTCCTAAGAGTCCCTGTTAGCCCTCATATTTCTTAACTGGCACGTTTCATGTTGTGACATTTCTGCATAACTAGAAAGATGTCACAATTAAACACAGTTAAATAGAATGAATTTCTTCTTCATCTATGTTTCAGTCAGACTTCATTCTTAGCAATAAACACAATGAGTCATTGATTATCAATTATGTGTGTGTGTCCCTATGTAAACTCCAAGCTCATGCTGCAGAGGGACAGTGATCCATTCATCTTCCCATTAGCCCTCTAGAGCAGTTGCTGACACAGAAAATAACATGAACAAATACTTGTCCTCTTTCAATGAATTAAATAGGAAGACAAATTTGGATAACAAAACCACATTCTATAAATGATAAAATATTGTGTGATTTTAGAAGTAGAAATCTGCAAAATAATTCTCTACAGATTTATTAGTTATATGTATTTCAGAATGTCACATGCCATTAAGATTATGGTTCATGAGTCTGTACCATACAAACTAATGATTACTGACTACGACATTTGGCTTTAAAAATTTGTATTGTCAAGTCATGAAATACCAATGCAATTTAATACTATATTTGCAATACATCCCTAAAATCATAAAAGAACTGAACAGTTACATCAAATTAAATTTTTCTGGCCACTTTGCTCTTAGAGTTTGTATGAGTATGAATTCGTTATATAAGTCAAAAACATGAACTTATACATTCACTTTTCAAACTGTTAAAAATATTGAGTGAAAAATAGATTTGAACATTAACATTCTATAGATGTTTTATTAGGAAAAAAATGTAGTATGTATTTGGTAGCAAACTGATAGTCAATGACACAGATTTTTAACTATAGTTCTGTCACTAAAAGTACATTTAAACATCTGTAAATTATTTATCAAAAAGAAGGAAATTGTCATCTGCAGCACTAAATATGCCTATCACTTTGAAGATTAAAAACACATTCAAAACCTTCCAAGTTTTTCTAAGTCAAATTTTGAATTTAATCTTTGTTTTCACATTTATGTTACTGCCTGTAAAAATTATTGGCAAAATGATGCATTTCATTGATTCGAAAATCATGGTTTTGAGTATTATAAGAAAAAAGAGAGAAGAGTTAGCCTTAGATAAATTTAAAAGTTTATGTAAGTACTTTCAATAACTACCAACAAATGCTTATTATATAGTTGCTCCAAATTAAAGGAGAAGCATATTAATTGATAATAAGATCAATAGCTTAGGAAATCCAATTACATAGCTATAACTAGAAAAAGTAAAACAAAAAATTCCTTTCATTTTTTTCTTTTGTTTGGAAACTCTTGGAATTGTTCAGAGACTTGTTATTTCTTAACATCTTCATCCAAAATTCGTCACAATGTTTCATCTGAATATTACTGCTATCTATCAAAATGAGGAAAAGTTCAAGCTATCATTTATTAGAGGGCAAAATGGGAAGTTAAGACTTAGCGTGGACTGGTGACGGCAGCAGGTGCCCAGGCGTCAGAGGGGAGCACAGGGTGAGGGAATAGGTGCTTCCCGGAGCTCCTACCTTGTTCTTTTCCTGTAGTTCACTGTAGGATGTCTTGAAATCAGGACCTTGAAAGTTTTCACTTAATCTGGTTTTCCTGTCCAGGAGCTCTTCCATTTCTTTCACCTGGACCTTTAGCCTTCTATTTTCTCTCTCCAGGCCTTGTTTTTCAGTTTCCAGCAACTCTCTCTTGTCCCATTCCAATGTATTTTCAGCCTGTATTCTCTCTAGCTAAACACAGAGAACACAAAGAAGCAGCATGTGACACATGTAATTGTCAAAAGACAGAGCACAAAGAAGCAGCATGTGATGGGCAGCAATGTCCATCACACACACACACACACACACACACAAAATGTTCAGGACATGTCCATTTAAGGAACTTTAAAAAGAAAATTCTACTTGTTGGAAAACTTGAGAAAAATACAAAAGTCCTGGACTAAGGCCCTATGTAAACATTCCTATCATCTTGTCTCATGTTACTAACTTTGGACCTTATTTGTCTATTAAACATATCAAGGGAAAAACAAAAACTGTTGACTTTTTGCCCGAAATCCCCATTCCCAATGATGGAATTCATCATCACTGGGCAGGCCCTATAAGAAATGCTTAAAGTTCAACATCTGGAAATGAAAGGATGATAACTACCATCATAAAATCATATTTAAAAATACTCATTGGCAAAGTGGATACAAAAGAAGGAGAAGAATCCAACCATATCACTGAAGAAAACTACAAAGCTGCAAAAATAAAGAATAAGATGGAAAGGAAAGAGAATATACAAAATAATGCAAAACAATTAAAATGGTTAGAAAGTGGTAAACATTTGCTTAGTTACCTCAAATGTCAAAAGGTATAGATCAGCCAAATGGATTTTTAAAAGAATCAACTATACATTCCCATAAGAAAGTCTACCAGAAGAGCCACTCATGGACTAAAAGTAAAAGGTTGGGAAAAGAGTCTCCATACAAAGGCAAATCACAAGCAAGGAAGAGTAGCTGTATTTACAGCAGATAAAATAGACTTTAAGTCAAAAACTGTAAAAGAAAACAAGAGCACTACATAATGATGACAAAGGGATCAATTCAATAAGAGGAAATAATAATTAGAAACATATGTGTACCCAATAACAGAATTAAATAAAGCAAATGCAATTATACGTAAAGGGAAAGGTAGACTCAAATATAATGATATTTGGGGATTTTAATACCCCTCCCACATCAACAGACACACCTAGACAAAAAAAAAAAAATCAACAAATAAGAGGGTTAAGTTAAAAAAATTAACAAACATCAGAGTTAAGTGACACTATTCACCAAATGGGCCTAACAGAACACTGCATCCAGCAGCTCCAGAATTGATATTCTAATCAGCACAAGGAACATGCTCCAGGATAGACCCCCTCCACCCCCCCAAAAAAAGGGTCTCAACAAGTTCACAACAAATCAAAACATTGCATGTGTTCTGTGGCCACAATGGAATAAAACTAGAAATCAATAGTAAAATTTAAATATTGTGTGTGTGTGTGTATGTATGTATGTATGTATGTATATATATATATATATATATATATATATATATATATATATATGAAATAAACAAGCTCCTAACTTACCAATGAGTCAATAAATAAATCAAAATATAAATTCAAAAATTTCTTGAAACTAATGAAAATGGAAAAATCAAATACCCAAACCTATCAGATACACCAAAAGCCATATTAAGATGGAGGTTTATAGCTATTAGCAACTACAGCAAAGAAAGAGAAAGATTACAAATAAACAACAACATAACTTACAGAACTACAAAAGCAGTAACAAACCGAACTCAAAATGAGTCGAAGGAAAAAAATAATAATGATCAGAACACAAATAAATGAAAGAGACTGAAGGAAAAAGGGAAAGAAAAGGAAGCACAAAACGTAAGTGAAACCAAGAGTTGGTTTTAGAAAAATAAACAAAGCTGATGAATCTTTAGACAGGATAAACAGGAAGAAAACGGGCCTGAACAGGCAAAATCATAAAGGAAAAGAGATTTTTCAAGTGGTACCAGTGATAAAGGATCTTAGGGACTATTATGAGCAAGTGTGTGTCAACACATCAGAGGGCCTAGAAGAAGGGGCTAAGTTTCCGGACATCTGGAACCTGCAAAAACTGAACCATGAAGACAGAAACCCCAAAGACCCATAACTGGAAGCGGGGATAGCTCAGTAGTGAAGAGTGCTGCAGAACCTGCCCAGAACCTCAGGCCGGCGGAGGCAGAGGGCGGAGGCAGAGAGGAGAGAAGGCTGAGGGCGGAGGCAGAGGGCGGAGCAGGGAGGCGCGGCCCAGCCCTGGGCACCGCCTTCCCCCGGGGGCCACTCCTCCCTCGGGCGAGGCGAAGGAACGCTGAACCGCGGCACTCAGCCTCGATTACAGAAAAGCCAGCGGAGCTGCGTGGACACGGAGCTGCGCGGACGCAGCTGACCCGGCGAGAGCGCCCTAGGGGCCCGGCCCGGCCACGACGCCACTGTGGAGCGGCTCCCAGGAGCCAGCGCCGTCCCCTCGCAGCTCGGCGGCTGTGGAAGGGGGCCGGGGACCCGAGGACAAAGCGACCAGTCTCCAACCAGAAACTCCCAGGGGGCGCCTGTACCAGAGACTGAGGCGGGCACGGCCTCGGGATCCCTAGGGAAAGTTCCCCGACGGTCGCACCCGGAGGCCCCGCAGGTGCCGCTCCCTGCCGCGCATGCGCAGCTGCTCCGGGCGGCCCTGCCCTCGCAGCTAGTTTTAGATTTTAATAAATCTTAATAGATGTGCCAATCATTTAATATCTGTTCATGATACATATAAAAGTTAAAGGTCCTGTGACAATAAGAACATCATAGAAAGTATAGGAGTTTTATTTAATTTTCATTTTGTAAAATTATCTGTCATATTATGTTCCAAGAATCACATGAAAAATCCATTATCTTAAGGGCATTCATCTGAAAGCAAGTTAAAATAATGAAAAAAAAATAGATACTATTTTATGCTTTCATAGTTTATTTTTGAAAATTCCAAGAATTTTATTAAAATGAAATGGCATCCCACTAATTTTCTTCTAATGACTAAGAGAAAATCCTAAAATATTTTAAATCTAACTCTATAATTTTAACTAATAGTGTATTCTACTGTTATATGAATTTCAGATGATTCAATAGAAATTATTGAAAAATCTTATCTGAACATTTTAATGTAAAAGTATATACTTATCAGAGTAAGCACTGAAATAAGTCTTGATTTAGTGATCTTTAATTTTATACATATTAAACAGTGAAAAAAATACATAAATATCCAGCCTTTCTATTTCTTTATCCAATATTTATTGAGTCTCTTTTATAGATCAGAAACTAAAAGAAAAACAATGAACATAACATTTTCAAAATACAAATAAATGCATAAGTAGAACTTGAATAGTTTCTAAGAAAGGAAAAATCCCTGCATGCTCTGGGAAAGAGCTGCATCATCTGGGTGATGAAAGAAGGCCATTGGAGAAGTCTAAGGTATAAGTCAAAACAGCAGGAAAACAAATTCAAGGGTAGAGCTTCACAAGCAAAGCAGCCAAGAAAGAGGTTTGAATTTCCTGTCCAATCACACAACATCAGGTGAGCATATTGAACAAGAGACCCCAATTCACTAAAAGGAAGTGTGGATCGAACAATCACTTGAGTTGTGAAAATGAGATGTTTTGATCATTCCTAAGCATAGACTATTGGGCATTTTCTAAACACTCATCTATACTTGATTTCCAGTGGTGGTTCTTGCTTGATACCTTTGCTTTCTGAAAAAAAAAAAAAAATCTCAATAGTCAATTCAAATGCTGGCAGATCAAAATAGTGTATTAATTTTTAATCAAGCTTTATCCAAATGACAATCATTTTGTAAACAATCCTGACCAACTGAAAAAAAATCCTAAGAAAATGAACTATATGGCATTCTGTAGGCTGGAGGAAGTTAGTTAGGATCAATGTGGATGTCCAATAGTGAATGTGCAAATACTCAAAATTTTCATTTCATTTCATAAATCAGACATAAGACTTCATTGCACGTATGATTTTATAGGGAAGAGGCCAAAGGAAGGATGCTTTGCTGTGTCCTAGCAGTAGGAGGTTGTCATTCTTACTGGACTCCTGATAAAGAGCTACGCAGGTACTCCTTATTCTAACAATAATCCTGCAACATTGGGGCTCCAAGATTCAACAGACAGTCCCAAGGTGGGCCAGAAGTCCAGGCACAGTTCCTCTAAAGTTCTTCAATTATATTCCTGCACTTGATGCTAACAGATAGATGCAAGCATATCCTCTTACAACAGTAACAACCATATTCTCAATTCACTGGGTTGCTCTATAAGAAAGGTTTTGTTTGCATTTGGCTTTGTTTTGACATGTTTAAGGGATTTTCTTCTTTATTCTGTCTCTTTCTGCCAGCAAACAATTTAACAGAGAGAGAGTTTCTGTCAATTCAAAAGTCTGGCAAGTCAAATGTAATTTGATTCATATTATTGAAGTCACCCCCGGCGTCTTTTAACTTTCTTTCTCTAAGCATATTTTAGAATCATAAATAAGAATTGCAGAAACTTCCTTCAAAATGAAAAGTCTACTTCCAAGCTGTCTATAGTTAAATATAACCCAGTTGCATCTCTCTTCCTCTTTGAGCAAAAATCAAGAGCACAATAAATGATTTAAGTGATATGTGACATCTCATATATTTTAGTTACTTTAATTTCATTTTAAATCCTTGGAGAATTTGTAAAAGTAAAAACTGCTTTACTAGTTTGAAACACATGTGTACTGATTTTAAATATAAAAGTGAGGCCAAAATGCATTTGATATTGAACATGAATCAAAAGCAATACAAACAAACTTTTAAAAGCACATCTATCTCTAAATAAGTCAGTATGTTATACTTTAGGATAACAAAGGGAAGTGCATTTATGGAGACTTTGACTAGGCTCAGAAAAATAAAACTCACCAACTTCACAAAGTAAAAATACTAACTTGTGTTTTATTTCATTGAATTTGCAACAATCAGGCCATATCTCCAAAACCTAAGCGATGTTACAAAATTTAATACCCAAATAACGCCTCCATTTCCGTGTAGAAGTTAATAATCATCTACACATAGTGCTGGAATTAGGCAAAAAGTACAAATAAACAGGATGCTATTATCCCTAAACATGAGAATTAGAGAACAACAAGAGCAAAGTCTCAACCTAAACCAATCAGGAAAGTAGGGCTTTTGTCCAGAACAGTGATGTGCTACAGTGGATCTCTGATTAACGTGGGAAAGTGTGAAATTTTACACAATCAGTACATACAGAACTGGGGAAGTGAAACACAATGGAGCTTGTAAAATGTAGATTTGTTCGAGTGATTATAGGAACCAGAAGTTAATGTCAGGTAATCTCTAAGTGGACTTCATTTTATCCAGCACTATCACCTCAAGTGTGTTGTACTCCTAGGAAAAGCAAATACACAATGCTTGACAGATCTGTACTAGGAAACGAATATATTACAATAACGTTGCAATTAAGCACGAGCAGTAGATATTCTTTGTTTCAAAAATCTCTCCTAAAAACTTATTAAAAAAAATAGACAAGCTATCTTGCCACCAATGTTGTCAGAAAGGGCTTCTCAGAGGTTTTGTTGAGCACTCCCAGAAACCGAAGCACATGACCCTGATGATACTTAGCTGAGACAGTCTCATGCTAATCCATATGTGTGTTTTATTCTAAAGAATTGACACCATTTCAGATAGGAGTATTATTGTCTGAATACATTTACTCTCATGGTTCAGATAAAATACAAAGTTAATTATTAACACTGAGTTGTGAACAAGAAAACTATTTCTACTGATTTACAAAGGGAAAGTAGTAGGAGAAAAGATAGTAAAGAGAAATAAAGCTTTAGGATGATGCTACAAGACAGAATGAAATAATGGCAAAATTCTGAGTATTCTGTAACTCATCACCTTGTATCTTACAGCTTTGCCAAGAATGACTCAGCATACCAATTTTGCATTTTAAACATGCTGTTTTTCTAAGATCTGAGATTGGAGGGAAATTTCTAAAGACATATATTAACAAACTCTTTCAACAAAAACATAGTGAAAAATTTAAAATATTCTTGTTAATTAAATCAGAAATACACAAGCATTTTATGTCAAAATTTGTTTATTCATAAAAGAGATTAAAATTGTACAAGTTAATTGACTTCATTGATCTTTAAAGTAAGCCCTTTTTACTGGTTTCTCTACGTAGCACTGAGTTAACAAGGACAACTCTGTTGCTAAATCAGTTTTCTGTATGCGTGTGTGTTCTGATTCTGGGTTTAATATGTTATTTGTTTGGTTTAACTATTGGTACACAAATACTACTGAATTTCATATATATATATATATATATATATATATATATATATATATATATACACA
>NW_025999991.1:2979815-2987914 GCF_001458135.2 Marmota marmota marmota | reverse complement strand
ACCATCACTCCATTGCATTTACATATTCGCCCATACTAGTGTCTGTTGTGCTCTGCTGCCTTTCCCATCCTCCACCATCCCCCCTCCCCCACCTCTCCCCTCCCCTCCCCCTCCTCTCTCTCTACCCCCTCCACTGTATAACCCTGAGGGTCTCCTTCCATTTCCAAGTTTTTCTCTATAATCATGAATTGTCTCAGCAAGTGCTTTTAAGATAAGTACATGATTGATTTTGCTTTTATTCTGTTGAGTATGGTGATACACATAACAAATGATAGAATATTATATTATAGCTTCCATTCTTGTGACAAAGAAATTTTAAAAAAATTCACTAGATTTATATTAATATTATTTGTATTTGATTAATAGTTTGCCCTGTGTTTTTGTGTAAGTTTAACTGTAACTTTCCTTTCTTTCATTATCCTTCTATGGATGCAGAATTACAGTTGAACTAACAGAATGAAAAGAGTTGAAAATTATTTTTCTTCTTTTCCCTACTCTAGAAGATGTTCTATGTTCTATATGAATACAATTGTAATTATCTACAATAAATTATTTAGCATGACCATAAAGCATTAGAATATTGGAGTTTTATTGGGTTAAAGCTTGAATTTACCAATTTTTAATTCAATTAACTTACTACTATAAATGTATTCAGGCAAAGATAAGTTATATTGGATAAGTTCTATTTTTCTGGTCAATAATTTATTCCACATAGATTTATTTTTATTAGCATCAACTCTTCATAGCGTTTCCTTATCTTTTAAATCTCTGCTTTATATAAAAGGATATCTCTTTTTTGATACTAATATTTTCTAATTATAGCTTCTTAGTTAACATTGCTTAAATTTCATTTAAGACTTTTTCCAAAGAACCATTTTCTGGCTTTGCTATTTTAGTGAAACTTTTTTGATATTTTTATTCATTCCTAGCATTGTCTTTATTTTCCTCTTTCAGCATTCTACAGATATTTTTTCAGACATTCTTTTACTAAATTCTTAAGTATTAGCTCATTAACATTTCTGTCTTTGTTATTTGGTGATTCTGAGTATTCCAAGCAGCAACTCTACAATGAGATTTCAAAAGCAATACATCCATTAGGGGGAGGCCTCTGACTAAAAAAAGTGGGGAGATAGCTAGGAGGCATGCAGAGAAGTCCAACTGATTCGGGACTGGCATTGAGTTAGGAGAAATGGAAGAAAGGGAAGGAGGAGACAAAGGAAGGATGGAAGCTTCTGAGACTTGGTGAAGTCCAGGCAAAGCTAGGTGAGGTCATCAAGGTCTAGAGTCAGAGGAACTTGGCACCTCCCGGGGCTAGCCCACCTTCCTTGGGCTAGAAGTAGCCTGTGGAAAGCAGAGTCTCATCGTCTCGGTTTCAGGGTGCAGCAACCTGGGTTCTAGGTTAATTATACTCCCTGTAATTGAGGGGTGAGAGGCACTTTCTCATGCTAATATACACAATGATGGTATTTTATATGATGTTCCTGAGCTCTGTGGCATCCCGGAACATTTCAATGTTTTTTTTTTCTTTCAGTCCTAAATTCCATTAAATTTCTTTATTTGATCTATGGGTTACTTAGATATCTGTTTTCTAATAGTAAAATAAATCATTACTTAAATTATATTTAGTAATCAACATAGATGACTGACTTTGTTTTTTAAAAAAAAATAGTATCCTTTTGAAACTATGTAGTTTAAACCAGACCAGAGCCTAAATCTCAATCTTTTCACCACAATCTCTGAAGACTGAGAATGAAGAGAAATAAAATTACTGGTAGTCCATACCTGCAAACCCAGTGAAGAGACTTAATCTACTTGGAGTGTGACTTGTACCTAGAGGGGAAATAAATGCCCAAGAGCAGCAGAACATTTTCTGGACACCACCTGGGAGCAGTGAGTGGGAACTGGATAGAAGGTGAAACACAGGAGGGAGAACTACCTGCAAGAGAAGTGATATCACTGTCCATGGAGAAAGACAGAATCGGGCCTGAGGCCCAGAGGATGAGATAGCACCTGCTGCAAGGAGCAGGGAGGGGGCTTAGGGAGTGCAGGAAGCTCTTCTGCAGGCTCCTTGATATTGGACCCCCAGCCTGCAGAGCTGCAAAGTAGATGTCCGTCCCTTAAGCTACCCAAGTCTCTGGCATTTTGTAATGACAACCCAAGCAAATTGATGGACTACTTTATCAGGACAGAAAAAGGAATGTAGCAACTGTAAGAAGCTATTAAAAACAGAAAACAAAATGAGAAGATCTTTCAGCTTCTGAAAATACTTCTCAAAAAACCAACACATGACAGAGAAAAATAATAACACTCTCCAACATGAATTAAATTAAATCAAGGAAATGAAGATGTTTAGCACCCAATATTTCCAAGAAGATAAGCCAGCACTCTTTAGAGAAACACTTAATTCAGGACCTGAAGCAAGAAATACAGATGAGTCCAGAATATCCTTGTGCCTAAAACAACTGAGCACTCAATGATTAATTGGTAAATATAACAAAAACAGTTTCAACTTAAAAGGGCTTCAGATGGATGGCTATATTTGGAACAATTTGAGAATCCAAAAGAAAGCTGGTTTCTTACTCCATTCAAGCAGCTATATCAAACTACCCCAAACTGGGTAGTTTATAAAACAATAGGACATTACTTCTCACAATTCTAGAGTTTGAAAAGTCCAGGATCAAGGAAGGTTTCACATCTGGTGAATGTCTGCTGTCTGCCTCATAGATGGTAGCTTCTTCCTGTGTCGTCTCAGAGCAGAGGGGACCAGCCAGCACTTTGGGGGTTCATAAGGATACTAATCCCAGTCATAAGGGCGTTTCTCTCTTGAACTTATCACCTCCCCAAAGCCTCACCCCAGAACCATCCCCCGAGTGGTAGGATTTCAGCCTGTGAACTTTGGGGGCACAAATATTAGACCACAGAAGATAGTTGTTCATTAATAACAGATTGAAAAGATTCATTCATAAGTCTATAACATTACTCAACAGAAAAAGAGTAAGATAATGAAAAATTAATTTAAGAAGTCAGGAGAACGCTTGTTAATTAATGTAACATGATAGTAGAACTAGAAATTTTGCAACTACCAATTATGATAATGCTAATTACTTCACATAAAGATCACCAATGAGTGCCAAAATCATTGGATACTATTTTTGAAGGACACAATAATATTCAAGGTTATCCTACAAATCATTCACTAATTTCAAATTGAGTACAGTATTATATTTGAGAAAGCTGAAGCTCACATCTTAACCAAGTGTTCACATTTGGCCTCACTAACAGGAATCATTGTATTTCTCTGGATATGAAGCACGAAGGCGTCTTTGTAATCCATTCATTATTCTCAACAAAATTTAACCTCAGTGTAATCTAGTTTTTCCATCAAAAACTCTCACCCAGGATGGTTTTTCCTGAAGGAGATATTTAGCAAACTCTTGGTGAAGAGGTCCTCCGGCATCCCAAAGGTAGAAGCCCAGAGTACTGCCAACTGTCCTATGTTCATGGGGCAGCACCCAAAACATGTCAGTGGAGCAGAGTTTGGAGATCTCTGTCCTAGGCTTAACTTTCCTGTCTATAGGAAACACAAGACATAGAGGAAGAAAAGATACTGTCACAGAGGTCACCCATCTATGCAGCCAAAGTGACTGGAGAGGTCCACAGCCATCAGTTCTCGCAATCTTGTAGGAAGAATCTCAATTGTGATATAGAGTAGTGAGCAGGAGTGTATAATAGAGAGGGAAAGTGTAGATCCAGCTTAGGTATTCTTCAGCAGATGAATAGATAAATAAAAAATGGTATACATACACAATGAATTATTACTCAGCAACATGAATTGCTGACCTTCTCACCAGTGCCAGAGTCCTGCTTCCAAAATTTCAGTTATATTCTTGCAGAATTAGACAACATTCTTTTTTTATAGAGAGAGATAGAGAGAGAGAATTTTTTAATATTTATTTTTTAGTTTTTAGTGGACACAACATCTTTATTTTACTTTTTTTTTATGTGGTGGTGAGGATTGAACCCAGTGCCCCGCGCATGCCAGGTGAGCGTGCTACCGCTTGAGCCATATCCCCAGCCCAGGACAACATTCTTGATTTTAAAAAATGCTTTCCCACTGTAATGTATAGATATATAATGACTAATGTGTTTTTATTTAGTTGGTAAGGTTAAAAGCTTAGGATGCTTTACAAAAAATATAATTTTAGTTTTGATAACAACATTGAAAGTGCACTTAGGTATGGCTTTATATCTGTAGTTGAAGTTTTCTCTTCTAGAAGAAGAATATTTCTCAAGTGTGAGTCCGTTAAAAAGATCGATTACTCAAATATGTCAGTGAGCCAGAGTCCAACACGAACATTTGTCCAAATTCAAAAACAAATGTCAATGTCTATGGATCGATTATGTAAGAATCTTCCGCTCACCTGACCTTTTACAGAAAAGTTCTAGACATTTATGGGAGAGGAAAGAATTCCCCAGAAGATTTGATAAAGGTCAAAGGATAAACTTGAGTGCTATTTGAAATTTTGTTTCGGGTGATACATATGACCAGAATTCAAAATCATTTGTGAGAAAAGTTTAAGTGGCTCTCGTCTGGAAGCAGACAAGTGTCCTGGGAGTTGCCCAGAATACCTGTTTTACTTTGGCTCCCCACCCCACTGCTCTGTCCCCACCTGGTCACCTCCCAGAGTAAAAGGGATGGGAGAAGGAGGGGCCTCCACTCGCCCCTTCTTCCCTGCTTCCAGTGCTGGCCACCAGGTCAAATAAAGGGAGGGGCTGGATGGAAACCAGGATGAATGACATGCAGGGACATGAGGAGACCAGGCTGCTGACCCTGAGGAGAGGCAGTGTAGGACCAGTACAGGAAAGTGACCAGGACTATCAGATAGCCTTATAAAAGTCATAGTGCCACAACAATGACAACAACAACAGCTGGCCCTGAGCAGCAGGAAAATGATGAGCTTCTATGAGCAAATTATTAGAGAATAAAAACAATTTGTGGGGTCCTTGTGAAATCAGTGAGTATCAGATTAAATAATACGGATACAATAAACAGGATATTATGAATTCTCCTGATCAATGAATATGATTGCAATATTATAAGTGACAACAATTAAGTGTCATATCTTTGAGATATGTTATTAGCTACCTGAAATTTTTTCCCAGAACAAGATTTTCTAGGGACCCAGGGAAAAAATGAAAACATTTGTTTTATTAGAAAAAACAAGCATTGAAAATGTAAAATGATGCAAATATCTTAAAGCATATGTTGGGGATATTTTTAAGCTTATAAAATAATTTAGGTTTTTACATAAGAAAGTTCAACAGAAGGCTTTCTTCTATTTTAAAATTAATTTTGACTGTAGGTTCGGATCACTCTTTTGTCGTTTTTAGAATCCTGCTTTCTATAGCCACGTCACAGGAATATATGCTAATGATAGGTCTTCTTACATTTCTATTGTATATGGAAAAAAAGTATTCCTCGCTACTTGTACACATATTATGGGTTTCTACTTCCTACCCTTTACACTGCCCTGAGGATTCTCAAATTTCATTCTTTACTTATTTACTATTTGTTACAAATTAGTTGTATCTTTTTTCCAAAATTTGGTATGAATAAAGAAAGCATTACCCTGTCTCAGATTGATTATCAGATAATGTACTAATAACAAAAATTAAAAATATAATTTGTTTTAAAAATAAAAATATGATGCTGCTGAACATTTAATGTTTGTGTGTGATTTGTATAATATCACACTTCTCTTAAAGTGAGGACCCATCTTCTCCTGACAATGGCTTGGACACACAATATGGCACTATGGGTTATGTTATGTCATCTATGAAAACGATTATACCGATCCTTGATATATAAATGGAAATAAATATTTTGAAATTAGTTTAATGATACATTTCAAATGTCACAAAAATATGCATCGTCTTAGATACATTTCCTCATTCATTCAGAAATTTATTCAGGAGACCTAATTTAAAGAATTATATAGGAAGAAAACAGGTTCTTTTCAAGGTCAACTATAGTAATGAATAACAGAAACATGTATTTATATTCATATAAATGTGGCACCTTTTAATTTTTGAAATAGTGTGAAAAGTCTTCAATGAAAAGTTTACTTTCCACTCTCCTCTTTCCCAATCCCCCACACAGGCCAGTTCTAACATCTTAACAGAGAACATGGTACATAGTCTGTCTGAATGTTGTAAAGAAAAATTTAGAGATGCTCTATGCAGTGTACTAAATTGTATGTATTTTGTTGTATATTTTTAACTTACTTAACTTACACAGTCCCTTAGATTATCCTTTGCATAGTTTTCAATAATATGGAACATTCCACATGGAAGTAAAAATTTCCTAGAAATACCAGTGATCCCAGAAAACTACTTGTGGATATCATTTATAGATGACATTCATTTGACATTGAGTTTCCCCAGAATCCTCAAAACACTTTTCTAGTCCTTCTTACTTAATTCAACTCCCTCTTATGTTTCTTAGGTTATTTTGTGAACTAGAAAGAGATTACCACAACTGGTATATTTTTTTCAGATTTTGTATGTATTAAAGTGCTTTGTTCTATATTTTATTGGATATTAGATGCAAACAGAATTCTAAGATGTAAATCATTTTCCTTCAAAGTTTTGAAAATTTAGTTCCATTGTTTTACAGTTTCTGTAACTTCCAGTCTTCCTCTATAGAAGGTCAAGCATAATCACTGGCTGGCTTCATAAGAGGAAGAAAGGGATCAGTGGTTGAAAACTTCTCGCATACATTTTCAACCAATGCTATTCAATCCTACCTTAGTCCTGCTATTTCCTATTCCTGTTACTCTGCAGTTTTGAAGAGAAAGTACAGGGACATGTCTATGCTCAATTTGCTCGATGTAAAGGATTAATCTTCTTTGGCTTCTCTTGAAAATGAGGCAATCCCTTTATCAGGCGTGTAAGATTAACAATTAGCTTTTTGTACTAGATAGAAAGGAAAACCCTAAAATAAAATACATGCTTGAAATAATGGTGATATTCTGGGTTTACTAAGGAACTAAATCGAATAAATGGATTAAATGTGTCATTCATTTACCCAATTTATATCTAATGTTACCATAGACCACTTTCGATTCTAGAAATAAATCAATGAATAGAGTAGAAAGAATCAATCTGCTTAAATGCAGGGCTTGATGTGAGGAGAACAACAGGATATATCACCACCAGTTGCCACTTGTCTTGGCTCATTTCTCCACCAGCATTTGGAGCTTGAAGATTAAGCAAATGAGAACAATCAAACTTGCTTAGGAGAAGGATCATGTAAATAAAGTCATGGCCCAAAGAAATGCTGGAATGTTCTGGAACTTGTCATTTGCTTTCTTTGTGTCACAACACATGAATTTACAATATTTGTGTGACAAAATTTTTTTTTCGTTTATTTGCATTTTTTTTCAAATGCCTCTAATTCAAATTTTATGAAGTGAAGCATGCAAAGTCCATTCTTGCAGTGCAAATTATGATTGTTTCTTTCAGGACACTTAATGATTTTTATTACTGAAATAATAATATGGTTAAAGGTTTTTAAAATTATTTTTTGAAAAAATGAAGTTTTCCTATAATCACACATTGCCTCCTTATGTGTTCACAGCATAGAAGGCATCTCTCTCTCTCTCTCTCTCTATATATATATATATATATATTATATATAATATATAATATATAATATATAATATATAATATATATATAATATATAATATATAATATATATATATCATTGCTTAGTATCCTAGGATAGAAAAATTATGTTTCTAAGAATAAGCAAATAAATTAATTACAAAACTATAAGATAAATTAATACTTAAAATGTTTATTTAATTTTTGGTGGTATAAAGCAGTGTCTCATGGTGGTCAAAGTAGTGTTGTTTAATTTTAACTCAGCCATTTGCCTTGGGCATGTCACTTTATGACTCTGTTTCCTGCTGTCACAGTTTTTTTAAAAAAATGTATATGATACAGTCTATAATACAATTCTCTAACGAGAATGAATAAATATGTGTGTGTATATATATATATATATATATATATATATATATATATATATATATAT
>NW_025999991.1:2959321-2979794 GCF_001458135.2 Marmota marmota marmota | reverse complement strand
TATATATATATATATATATATATATATATATATATATATATATATATATATGCATACATACATATGACAGTGGGAGGGAGGCAGGAAGAAGAAGGAGGTGGAAGGAAGATGAGAGAGAGAGAAATAATGAATTGGCTTACAAAATTTGGAGACTATGAAGATTTCTGTAGCCATCAAGCTGGATATTTCATAATATTTGATGTTTCAGACTGTGCTAGTCAGCTTTCATTGCTGTGACCAAAATATCCAGTAAGAACAGCATGGGATTCTTTACATGTCTCAGCATTAAAAGAGAATAAAATCATGGCATTTCAGGTAAATATATGGAGTTGTAAAATATCATGCTAAGCAAAGTAAGCCAATCCCCCAAAAAACAAAGGCCGAATGTTTCTCTGATATGTGAATGTGATCCATAATGGGGGTGGGGGCAGCATGGGAGGAATGGAGGAACTTTGGACAGGGCAAAGGGGAGGGAGGGGAAAGGAAGTGGGCATGGGGGCAGGAAAGATGGTGGAATGAGATGGAGGTCATTACCCTAAGAACATGTATGAAGACACGAATGTTGTGACTCTACTTTGTGTACAAGCAGAAAAATGAAAAATTGTGCTCTCTATGTGTGCTATGAATTGAAATGCATTCTGCTGTTATGTATAACAAAAATTAAAATAAATAAATGAATTTTTACAAAAAGAACAGCATGGAGGAGGAAAAGTGTATTGGGGGCTTACAGTTTCATCAGTTCAGTCTGTGGTCGGCTTACTCCATTGCTCTGAGCCTGAGGGGAGGAAGAACGTCATAGCAGAAGGGTGTGGGGAGGAAAACTGCTCAGGTCCTGTCAGTCAGGTAGCAGAATGATGGATGGAGACTCCAGGAAAAAAATATAAACCCTAAAACCCACCCCCAGCACCTAATTCCTCCAGCCATGCCCCACCTACCTACAGTTACCACACACTTAATCCCTTTAAATTCTTAACTCATTAAATGGATTGATCCACTGACAAGGTTACAGCTCCATAACCTAATCATTTCACCTATGAATATTCCAGCCTGAACACAGAAGCTTTGGGGGAAGACCTCATATCCAAACCATAACACACCCCACGTCTGAACATTCAAAGATTGATGCCCCAGCTCCGCAGTAGTGGCCACGTTCTCAGTCTTTCAGTTTTGTTTTTTTTTTAGGTCTCCAATTGATTGGAAAAGACTCACCCACATTAGAGAGGGTAATCTGCTCTACTCAGTCCATCAATGAAATGTTTGTCTCATCCTCAGCACCCTCACACACACACACACACACACACACACACACACTCAGACAAGTGTTTCCTCAAAAGACTGGGAACCCCATGGCCCAAACAAATTGGCTCCTGAAGTTCACCATCCCACCACCTCATAAGGTTGATGTGCTGGGTAAATGAGATCTGAAGTGTGAGGTACTTACAAGACACCTAGAACCATAAAGCCTCCATGAAATTTACTATAAATACCTACTGATATTCAATCTGAAGAAAAACAGATTTTAATAGTTACTTATGCACCTCCCATTACTTTTCAGCATTTACTGCAGAAGTGTATCTGTTATGTAGCTTTTCTTCCTTTCCTTTTTGGCCTGAGTTTTCCCCTCTGTCCCCTTTCATGTCCAAATGGTGTCCTCCACTCATTGGTTGATAAAAGTTTTCAGAAGAATAATTGTTTTGATATATCACTGCTCTTATTTATTTCTGTGGCTAAGCAATTTCTATTGTAGAGATTTCTAGAAAGACTAAAATCAGAGACTCGATTTTTTTTCTCTTTTCTATGATATTTGAATCATTGCTAAACACACAGAAAAAAAAAGTCCCTCAGGCTATAATACTCAGTTCCAGAACAGCTGTTTTGAACTTGAACAAATCAATATTAAAAATGAAAACCAATATGGTTTATCACTGTTAAAAAGAATTGTTCCAAAAGCCACTCCACCTGCACCTACCAGGATGAAAAATAAATCAAAGTTTCACTGATTCATAAATGTATAGAAATTATCTAATTAACAACTTTCTGCACTGCTTTTAATATTTAAAATACAGAAGGATTTCTAGTAGTTTTGAGAGAAAAATCTTACTCTATTAAAGAAGTATCAAATTCAATGAGATGTAGAGGCCACTGAATTTATTCAATTAACCACTGAAAGTGGAGTTATTCTATGAAAACGAGGCTTATCTTTATTACTTACTTGTCTACTTATTAGTTTTTTTTTTATATTCTTATCCCTAAAACATTACCCTTATCTATCCGTATTAATAACAACCTCAGTCTTTCAGGCTGCTGTAACAAAATACCATAAACTAGGCACTTTATAAGCAACAGAAGATTAACAAGTACAAGAATGAGATGCAGTGTGCTTGGTGTCCAATGAGGACCTGTTTTCCGTTTCATGGATGGTGCTTTCTCCCTGAAAGCTAACAAGGTAGACAAGAAGAGCTAGCTGTCTGGAGAGTTATTTATAAGGCCACTATTCTCATTCTTGAGGACCCTACCTATCACTGACTGCTTCACCTTGGGGGTTAGGAATTCAGGGTATGGATGGGGGGGGCACAAACATTCAAATCACGATGATGACCAATGGATGTAGTCAATTACAGAACACATCAAACCACATTCCGAATTCCAAATGAATCTAGAAAGCAATATCCTCCCTCCATTTTGACTTTCCCCCCTAACCTCATAAAGGTTAAAATAGAAAGCTCCCTTTCTTTATTATCTGCTTTATCTTTTTCTCATCCATTCAATGACCATTTGTTGAGCACCTTTTACAGGTTAAACATCCCTAATTTGAAAAATCCAAAGTCTGAAATTCTCCATAATCTGAAATTTTTTGAGAGCACAGTGGAAAATTCCACACCATTAAATTTGTTTCATGATAAAATTATTTTTAAAATTATATAAACTTACTTTTAGGCTTTGGATATAAGGTATATATGAAACATAAATTAATTATCATGCTTAGGCTCAGATTCCATCCCCAATATAGATAGATAGATAGATAGATAGATAGATATTTTTCCCCTAAAATTTGAAAAAAAAAAAATCTGGAGTTAAAAACATTTCTGGTCCAAAGCATTTTGAATTAAAAATACTCAGCCAGTATAATCCAGGAACTATTGCAGAATGAAGGTAAGAATTCTAGCATCTAAAGTGACAGGCCTTTTTATGTCCTGTTTTTATTAACTTGGGATTTTGGCAAAAGAAAACAAATGCAATTGCCCGTTTGGTTTAAGGCCCATATTATCAGAAGTCCTGTTTGTATGAAAATATGTTTCCCAAGGGAAATGTTTTTGATAATAATAATGGGAAAGTTCTGAATCAATTTCCTCTAAAATATAACAGAATATTTATTTTACTCGGACTTTGTGTCTTTGTCAAACACAACTGTACTCTAATAGTTTCGGTAAATTGGTTTTGAATTCAAAGCTTTGGGAGGAATGGTTGACCATGAGGACAGGGAAATGTAGAGGGCATCCTGGTGCAAATGTGTCGTGTCTGACTGTGGCCCCGCAGCAGGCATGACGCGTACTGTGTGCCCTCAAAGGACCAGAAACACACAGAGAGGGTGAGACCTGGAAGGCATCACTGGGCAGGTCTTGTGGAGGAAGGTCTTCTGTGGAAGGCACCGAGACACGTACTAGGTGCTCTGGGGTGGGCTCTACAGTGTGCAGGACTTTGAAGAGAAGTGGACGAACCTATGAAAACCTATCATTTTAAACAGTTTAAACTAATGTAATCCCTTCTATTCCCACCCATCTCATCCAGGAGAAGCCAGTAAAAAAAATCTTAACTGCTAATGGCAATAAACCTCAGATTGTAATTAAGTAAGTAAACTTAGCTAGAGACCTTTCCCACAGACCTGGCTCACAAAGAATGGCTACTTTTTTTTTTTTTTTAAATTTTAGTACTGGGGACTGAACTTAGAGGCACTAGACCACTGAGCCACGTCTCCAGCCCTATTTTGGATCTCATTTAGAGACAGGGTCTCACTGAGTTGCTTAGCGCCTCGCTTTTGCTGAGGCTGGCTTTGAACTCGAAATCCTCCTGCCTCAGCCTCCTGAGCCTCTGGGATTACAGGCATGTGCATCACCACACCTGGCCAAGAATGACTACTCCTGTTGGAATATTTGAAAATAGAAGTTTTAAGGACTTTAATGCACTCCACATGGTTCACAACTTTTCTTGAAAGAAATATGTCATTCAAGACATCGATATTTCCTGGATAAATTATCACACAGGGTTTCACCCAGTATTTAAGTTTGTATCTATCAGATTTTAGTGAATGCAGGATAAGTGATAGTCTCAGCCTTGGACAACTACAGTATTGAGGCTTGTGTGTACCTAGTGCCCAGAAGCGTATCCATCTGTGACAGTGTGACTTTCAGTTTCCCCAGGCTGTTGTTTTGCTCTAAGGGTCTACTTGTATCAAATTTCCTTTTGTAGATTTTGTTCCCTGTGTTCTGTCAATATGAACTCGGAATGTTTAAGTCCGTATCACTAACAGGCTTCTGAATGAACCTCTTACAAATGACAGTACCATGTGTCAAAACTGTGTAATCATTTCTGACACATTCATAGTGTTCTCAGCAATCTAAATCTCTTTGCTAAAATGTGTATATCAGTAAGAGGAATCAAGGTATGAGAGATGTATATCAATTCAGATCAACACCTACTGTGACTATCTCAGAAAATTAAAGTATAATGATACCAGAGTTCTAATCATGCAATACCTTTTTAGTCAAAGATGATATTATTTAACCATATCAGTAAATAAAATCTCCAGTATATCATCTCTGACTTCTGACTAGGCCAATCCTCTGACTCCCAGGCCCATCTGGTATGTAGCTTCAGTAAAGTGGGAAAGGTGCCCTTAGGATTTTGAGGAATACCAAGTCCCTCCCTGAAGGCAGCTCTCTGAGGGCAGGACCATTTCTACCACACTCTTGAATTACTAGATCCTAACACATTGGGTACTCTACAATATTTGAAGTATTGAAGAGAGAGTTCATAATTTAAGAGAACATTTTTAAGATAATTTTTTTTTCATTTTTAACACAAAATAACAACATTTTTCTGCCTTCAGCATTTTCCTTCAGCTTAAGCTAAAAACAGCATGTTCTTCAGATTTTCAAAGTATTCCTCACATCAACATTTCCTAACATCTACAGTAGTACAAGAGGGCGAGGAAGGGCTTCTTGTTTCACCATCAGTACTCAAAGTGCCGGCCTTCTGTAGTGTTGATTTCCTACTGACCTGCAGTCTCACTGTCTCATTGGCTACCCTCCGTCACATGCCTGCCTTTGTACTTCACTATATGAAGGCAGTTCAGCTTTCACAGCTGACTGTCTCTTTGTGCTTGCACAGATCTCTCTACCTTACCTATCAGACCTAACACACCACTTTCCCTCTGGCTTGCTTGTGTATCCACCTGTGGCCACCCTGCATCCCGGAGACCTCAGTGCTTGATCTTGACACCAAACCACCCTAGGGAGTCCTCACTGCTTGATCGCAGTACCAAACACATGGAAGATGTTGGAGAAGTAGTTGTTGAATAAATGACTGAATGAGACCTTGGATGAATGAGAATGCACCTAGTTATTTTCCATGCTGATGTTTGGGGTGGTTTTCTTACAACGTCTTTGTTGCTGCATTTTGTCTATGTATATAGAAAGGCACTCATGTGGAGAAAATCCCCTTTCTAAGACCTGATCAGTAATACAATATTACTGGATGTGAAAAAAAACAAATGTAGCAAAAGGTTTATGTCTTCTCTTGCATAAGCAAAATAAAGAAGACTACTTTTATAATCACAAGTTAAATTTAACATCTTACCTATTCGAGTATTTTGTTTCCAATTTGGAAGCAGCATTTTAAAAGGGGATAAATATAGACATTTTGAAAGTGAGGAAAAAATGATGCATTTGGTACCTTCAATTTATATCATACTGCATTCATTTAGGATTGGGAAGAAAAGAAACCAATTTAATAACATTTTATTGTACTATGTGAAAAGACTTAAATACAAAGTATCAGACAAAATGTACCACGGAGAGATCACTCAAGGAGAGCCCACTGTGGGTGATTCATTAACATCAGAACAGGCATCTGAAACAAGGAATTGTACCTTAGGTTCTTTCCAGTTCAAGACATTCATAGTCTTTGTACAAAAAATTCTCAAAGATTAGCCTATGGATCAACACATAATCTATGCATGGAGGATTGTATATGAATCTGGCTTGGGAAAAAAAATAATACCAGGAGAGTGTATTTGGCACCCAAAACTGCAGGAATTGCACTTGCTGTAAGACAGTACCTTTACACTCAGAATAGCCTACAATTGAGTGGAGGGTAAACACAGGGAGGTGGAAGCATTCTGACAAGATTATGTATAATGTTACTAAAATCTCAGAATCTGGATAGTCTGGCCAATGTAGAATATACTAAATGAAATGTGAATGGAAAGAGAGACATATTTATTGAGTACCTACTACATGTAGTGTCCCAGTTTTACTTATTGCATATAAGAATCAATTCGTCTTTTAGATAAGCTGTTAACACCAGTTTGCAAACAAACTCATAAGCAAACAATCTCAGACGGCCTGTGTAATTACTGAGAAGCCAAACACTAAATACTGTTAAGATAAAAACTTAGACCTGGGTCTCCTGGATCCTGGAATGGTAAGAAAATGTGGGAGGCATATTTTCAGAAAAGTACATGAAAAGGTGGAACTTGGCATACATTTGGAAGAGGATTAGGGTGTTTGAAATGAATTTTCGTTCTGAGATAATTGCCGATTCACAGGCATTTGCAAGGTATACAGGTAAATCCATGTGTCTCTTCCCCTGTTTTCCCCAGTGATGACACTTTGCAACTCCAGCACAGACCAGAACCCAACATGGACAAGGCAGTCAAAAGGCAGAGGTTTTCCATAGCCATGAAGGGTCACATCGGCCACTCCTACACACCTGCTTCCTTGGTAACGGCAAATCTATCTCCGTTTCTAAATTTATTGCTTCAAAAATTGTTCTGTAAATAAAATCATAGACTATGCAGTCTTCGGGACTAACAATCCCCGCTCAGTGTACTTCTCTGGAGGCTCTTCGAGATGGTTCACAAAAGGGGAGTTCAGTCTGTTCTATTGCTGAAGAATATTCAGCTACAGTTTGTTTGATTTTTCACTCACTGAAGGTCTTAAGTGTTGTTTCCAGGTTTTGGAATTTACGAATTAAATCCGTGTACAGATTCACCTACAGGTTCATGTGAATCTAAGTTTCTTTCCTAAGAACGTAAATGCCCAGGTGTTCTCTGCTTCATCATAGGATAGTTGTTATGCTGGAAACGGCCAAACTCTTCTACACCGTTCTCTCATCAGTTCACACTCCCCTAACAATAGATGAGTGGCCTGTGGCTTTGCTTCTCCACTGGTATGTACTGCTGTGGCTATTTTATTCTCATTTTAGCCACTCTGTGGTTACATCTCATGGTCGTTCTGTCTGAATTTTCTCAATGACACATTTTCACGTGCTGATTTGCTAGAGTCACATTCCTTTTGCTCTCCGGGTGTCCTCAAGAACATGTCATCAGGCACTGCGTGTTCAGTTGGCCATCCTTTTACACTTGAACACTGGCATGCGGCTTCTGTCTTGACCTCCAGGGTTTCTGGTGGGACGTGCAAAGCCTGCTGAATGCTCGTCCTTGCAGTGGGGCAAGGCTTTGGCCGTGATGAGGTCGAGACGTTTTCCCTAGCTTCCCTTGAGCTTGACTACCATGTGGCTTGATGATGGGTGTCTTTGGATTTATGCTCCTTGGAGTCTGCTGAGCTTCTGGGCTCTAATTTTGACCCTTTCCCTAAATTTCACTCATCTTTTCAGTACTCTCCCGCCCAGTGCTACTTCTCTGATAATGACCGCCGATATGCAAACAGATTTTTTGTTACATATTCCACATGTCCCTGAGGATGCATTTTTTTTTTTGTAGCCAACTTTCTTCTTGTGTTCAGACAGGATCATTTCTTCTAGTCTGCCTTCAAGTTCATTGCTTCTTTTTTGTCTCCTCCATTCTTAACTTTAAAATTTTCAATGTGCTCTTGCGCCTAAGTCTTCCACTGTTTCATTGATTACATCTTCCATCTATTCGCTGCAACTTTCAATTTATTTACTAAAAGGCTTACTATTTCTTTAAGAAATGTATTTCACTCCCAGTTGCTTACTGAGTGTTGTCTAAAATTCTTGCCAAATAATTAAACATTGTTGCCATTTCAGGGGTGGCATCTGTTGATTGATTGCTTTGAGATATGATGAGTAACATTCAATTTGTAACATTCAATGAGTAACATTCATTGTATTCTGCATATGTGGGGGATTATGTCACAAAACTGGACCCTATGGAAGGGTCCTACTGAAAACCCCTGGAAGATGAGGGTTGACTTGCCACTTGGCCTCCCTGAGGCCCAACTCAGGGTCTCCTTTCACTGCTGGGCAGTGACAGCAGTTTTTTCTGCCTGCTGGACCTCATCCACATAGTTCTGCATGGGGTTTCCTCAGACACCACCAGAGCTTGGGGGGCCTCCTTACTGCCAACTAGCAATGACAGTCTATTTTAGTTACCTTCTTTGCGGCCATGACCAAATAACCTGACAAGAACAACATAGAGGAGGAAAGGTTTACTTTGGCTCGTGGTTTCAAAGGTTCATCCCATGGTTAGCTGACTCCAAAGCTCCGGGTCTGAGGTGAGGCAGAACATCATGGCAGGAGGGTGACAGAAGAGATCTCCTCAGAACATGACAGCCAGGAAGCAGAGAGAGCTCCTCTACCCAAGGACGAAATACAGACCCCAAAGGCACACTCCCAATGACCTACTTCCTCCAGACACGCCCTACCTACATACAGTTACCAACCAATTAATCTATTTCAGTGGATAAATCCACTCCATGAATTAGGTTAAGGATCTCATAATCTCATCACTTCACCTCTGGAAATTCTAGCATGTCTCCACATGAGACTTTGGAGGACACCTCATCTAAACCATAACAATCCTCCCAAGGAGGATTGGGGAACTTCTTTACCACCTGAGCAGGGTGAAATGATGTCCTCCCCACTCAGCCTCTGCTAGCAGGAGTGGAGGTGGGGCTCTTTTTTTTTTTTTTTTTCCTGTGAGTTTGGTTGGATTCAAGCATTACTCTCCTCAAACTTTTGTCTTGATCTTCCCAGGTCCTTTGACAAAAGCAAACCGACTTAGGTTACATTTTCATTATGGCTTTTGTTTCTTCATCTGTCTCTACCGATTGGTGTTCCCAGATGGCTAGCATCTTTGTGATGTATATACAGCCCAAGGAAAACCCCAGGAGATCACCAGTCTGCCAGTTGGTTCCCAGGTTGCCTAGGTGGAAAGCCTCTGCTCTTTAACTGTCTTTAATGTTTGCTTTGTGAATAATAGAGTTTTTAGATATACTTTGTGAAAATGTAAATTGATATAATGTTTCTAATGGAGCACTTGGCAATGTGTATAAGAGATTTCAAAAATAAACATCCTCTTGACCAAGCCATTTTACTTCGAGGAATTTAAGCCATTTTTAAATGTATGTATTTGCATGAGGCTACTTATTACAATCTTGATTGTATATCTAAAACAAGAACCCATTTTTTAAAAAATTGGTTTATATTTTAATAAAATTGATATAATTACACAATTTTATGTGAACATAAAAAAGTATAATTTTAAGAAACCATATACATTTATACATATATAAGCAAATACATTTATATGTGTATGTTTTTTCTTTTTTTATTCTCTATACTTTCTAATTATTTCTATAATAAACATGCTTAGATATGGAAATGTTTGAAATAAAACAATTGGATATGATCATCCTAAAATAATCACATCATTTTTCAAAAGATTTATTTTAATTAACTTCTTTGGGCTAAAGTTGTTAACTTTTAAAAAATATTGCAAATTTTATTTACATTTGATCCTCTTTAATGCATACCCTTGAAGTTTTATGTGTTTAGGAGAAAATATTAGCAAAACACAGATCTGGCAGATCACTGTTAAACAAAATACACAAAGAGCTGTTAAAGCCCAATCATAAGAAAATAAACAAGCTTACTTAAGAGTTGACAAAAGATATGAACACAAAACCCATCACAGATGACAAGATAACAAACAGGCATAGGAACAAACATCAGTATCCCACTTGACTAGGAAACTTTAGACTATAACCTCAACGACATGCCCCTGCAAAACCACTAGAATTTCCAAAATCCAAGCATCAAACTCTGGTGACAATGTGGAGCAAATGCAAAGTGCTTCAGCCACTTCGGAAGACAGTTTGTCAGTCTCTTACAAAACTGAACCTATAATCACCATATGATTCAGCAATAGACATCTTTGGTATTAATCCAAAGGAGTTGGAACTTATTTCCACTTGAAAACTTGCAGAAAAAATTTTATAGGCGCTTTATGTATAGTAGAAAAAATAGGAAAGCAATAGAGATATTTTTCAAAAGACGAAGAGATAAACAAAACGTGGTATATCTAGACAATGTGATATTATTCACCACTAAAAAGAAATGAACTATCAAGCCACCAAAAAAGGATGTCAATGAACCTTAAATACATATTGCTCTGTTGAAGAAGTCCATCGGAAAATACAACACACTGCATGATTCTAACAGCATGATATTCTGGAAAAGGCAAGTATGGAGACAAAGAAAAGATCAGTGGTCATCAGGGTTTCAGGGGAGGGAGGGATAAGTGTGTGGAACATACAGGAGTTTTAGGATAGATGCTTGTGACTAGACATTTGCCAAAACCTACAGAATGTACAACACATAGTAAAAACTTAACGGAAACCCTGGACTCAGTTGATAATGTGTCGACGTTGGTTCATCGATTTTACTAAGCACCATAATCCTGAGAGATGTTGTACAGAGAGGGGTGAATATATAAATTCTATTTCCTGCCAAATTTTGCAGTAAAACTAAAACTGCTCTTTAAAAACATTACAAACGTGTGCGTGTATGCACCTACGCCCCTGGTTTTGAGGAGAGCTACAGGAAGCAGTCTGACAGGTCTCCCTCCTCTGTTTCTGGTGTTAGCTGCATGTCCAGCAGTGCTTTATCAAAGGTGCACTTGAGAGCGCAGAGCCCAAGGAAAGAGGCAGCTCTCCTGAGGACTGGATGCCTCTTAGAAACAAAAGGCACAAGAGCCATCCTTTTCTCCTTTGACTGAAAAGTGGTTGTTTTCAATAGTCACCTTTTCATCTGGATCTGTTGTTGCATATTCCTGTTCCCAACACCTGCCAGGCGTCTTGAGGACGAGGGGTAAGGACAGCCTGGCAGCAGGGAGAGGCAGTGCAGGCAAGACCTGAAGCCCCAGAACAGGTGGGCTGAGTACCAAAGTACAAGAACTCTTCTCCACCAAGTATTCCCCAGGCACATTTTTGTTTTTAAAGCCCCTATGTAATGACTGTGACTATTATCACTCCCATCTCTGTAAACTCAAGACACAGAGGGGCTTAAGGAATTCAAGAAAATAATCAGAAGATGATTCTGCTGCTTCTGACTCCCAAATCTATGTACTTCCCAATGCACTTGGTTCATCTGACATAAAATAAACTCCAGCATGAGCTCTGTCTTTGAAGAGTTTTATAGGAAACAAAATGCCTCATACAAATCACCTTCTTCCCAGCCTATATTTTTACCAACTTCTTTTCCATTTCCTAACTTGTTCCTACACATTTGTATCCAAAGCATTTGTCCAGAATCACCAGTTATAAAATAAATAATTTGCTATTTTCTGTTTTTAATGCAACGCAGTTTTCAATGAAATATAAATAATTCAATCCCTCCTCCTATGTCCAAGAACAATAATTCCTGCTTTGTATCTAAGACCAGAAAAACACTCTGAGTTTACAAATCCATGAAAATTTATCTGTTGCAGTTGCTAGTCAGAAAGGAAAATAAATCAATTAGCTATAACCAATGTGAATTTATCCTATGTCTTAGTGTTGTTAGCTGCTAATAGCATTGCTAATGTCACCAGAATCCACATGCCACATATTTTGTATGTCATTGTTTCTGAAAATAAGTTAACATTATGTTCCATCAGATGATTGAACTTTCAATAGATATTTACTCACAATAAGACTTACATTGTCTATTGGATTGCTCAGATAGCTCACATCTAGTTAGGAGTATCATTCCAAAGAATCTTACATAAAGTATATAAGCTTATTACTATACAAGCAGCACTCACCCTCATTAAGTGACCTCACTTGTGCAATTTAAAATGGTATATAATTTAGTTATTTTCAAGTGTGATTTAATAATGTTACACCCTTTATCCAATACCTTACCTCTGCTCTTAGCTCACAGATGACTCTATCCTTGCTGTTTTGAGGTGTAGATTTTTCCTTTATATCTCCTGAAATTCCTCCTGTTTCACTTTCATGTTGACTGTGAAGAATGTCAGGCTGAAAAGCAAAGTTCGAACTATAATCACAACACGCTACAAAAGCTAGCTGGTTCCAGTCTAATGCCCATTAATCTTTCCGATTTTTTAGAATCTTTTTTTTATTTTCCATGTGGATTCTGAAAGGCCTTGTTGTTGCTATTATAACTATTATACTTGGACCATTTATTACAATGCTTGTAGTTGAAAAATACTGATTTGTTAGGAAAAAAATCAGCAAGTCTCCATAAATCTCATCCTTCAATTGAAAAGTGGACAAAATTCACTTACCTCTGCGTATTCCTAACAATGGGTCAGTTGACTTCCAAATTAATGAATTAATTCTGATCTTTTAGTCCAGAATATTAATACCTCAGTGCTTTTTATAATCAGTCTTAAATCTATTTAACATAAAGTATAAATATTAAATTCATTGTAACGGAGGCAAACTTGGAGAAAAAATATATAAATGGTGCTTGGGTTGGTAAAATGTATATAAAACATCTAAAAATACCTGAAAAATACCAATAAAACCTAGGAACAGGTATAAAAACCTAGGAATTTGAATACTATTAACATAAATGGTGATATTTCTCCATATCTATTCTTATAATTAGAAGTTTTTAGCAGAAATATGAAATTTGATAAATATATAAAATATGTAGCTATACATACATGCTGTTCTATTTTATTAATGTATTCCTTCCTTATATCATATAGGTAAATGTTTCCATCATGAATTATATATAACTTGTATATAATCTCATGATAAATTAGAATATACAAGGCAATATAATACAGCCTATTCAAAAATTTAAAAACAGGATTATTCATGACTTTGTTAATACTGATAATATTACCAGTATGTTCTAGTCTCCAGGAACTGAACTTGAAACATTGTCTTAGTTCATGCTGGTAGTGACCCAAGTGTTAGGCACTGCTATTATTATCCCTACTCTACAGAAAAATGAACCATATATTTTCTTTTCTATTATTGGGGATTGAACTCAGGGTCATTCGATCACTGAGCCACATCCCCAACCCGATTTTGTATTTCACTTAGAGACAGGGTCTCACTGAATTGCTTAGTGCCTCGCTTTTGCTGAGGCTGGCTTTGAACTCGTGATCTTCCTGCCTTTGCCCCCCCAAGCCTCTGGGATTATAGGCCTGCACCAACATGCCTGGCATGAACCATATTTTAAAGAAGCATAAGTATCTTTCCAATCTGCAAAGTTATTAACTACAGGGAGAAAACTTTAAGAGGCTTTTTACTGAATTCATTACCTGAGTGCTTAACCAACACTGCATCTGTAGTGATAAAGATAAAACACAGTAAAATAATTTTCTGAAAAGCAGTAAGCTGATGGAGATAGTAGAGGAAGCATAGCCAAAGAGGCCAGAGGCCCAACACAAAGGCAATGGAGTACACTAGGGACAGGAGCCGATTGCCCAAACACTGCCGAAATGGCTCACTTGTGCTGTGAAGAGAGCTCAGGGGAGTTGAGAGTCAGAGCAAGAGAAAATGAAGAATTCATGACCACTGGTCTCTGCATGTTCAACCCACTACCATGTGAGTTAAGTAGTGTGACATTAATCCAAGGTAAAATAAAAGGAAAGTCACTTTGACAGAGGAAATGGCGAGCTGCAAGAGTTAAACTGCTTTTTGAGTTGGGTTCACCAAAAGAAAATTCAGCTTCTTGTGAAACTTGATGGCCCTGGCTTACTTTCAGAAGTCTTAGCTTTTAATCCACAAGAAACTATGTCAATCAATAAACCTTCTCATTGTCTAAAAGAGTCAGAATGTAAATTTCCCTAAACAACAGCAAAGGAAATCCACACCAGACACTTTAAAATTTCTATTTTCACTCATCAATGTCAATGTCAAAATCAAAGCTCTCTGAACATTCAAAGAACCCAGGAGCAAGAAGAAAGGGAAAAAATGGCTAACACCAAGATTAAGAAACAGAATGCCAGGTGGAGGGGAGACACTAACAAGAGGACACAAACTACGGAATAAAATAATACACTGATTTTAAAAGTAACTAGTATCTTCAGGAAAAGGCAAGAGTATACTGCATTAATCTCTTTACTTTTTTTTTTTTTTTTTGGTACTTGGGATTGAACTCAGAGGAACTTAACTACTGAGCCAGACTTGCATTGTCTATTGGTCTTTTTATTTAATTAATTAATTTATTTGCTTACTTACTTATTTACTTATTTTCAGACAGGGCCTTGCTAAGTTGCTAAGGGTCTTGGTCAATTGCTGAGACTGGACTTGAACTTGTGATCCTCCTTCTTCACATCCTCCTGAGTTGTTGGGATTACAGGCATGTGTCACCGTGCCCAGTTAGTACATTGCATTCATAAATTTCAGAAGTTTATGACAGAGCAAATACAAGTTTTAAAGATAATAAAAGATTGTCCCCTAAGAAATTTCACAATGTATCTTTAGACAAATTTCCCGGGTGGGCTGGAATACAGAATAGAATTTTGGAGTGTCCCAAGGTTCATCCTTGCCCCTGTGAAGGTCACACTGCTCTGTAGATCAGCTCACATGTACTGGTGGCATTGTGCACTAATCAAAATGCTGACCGTCTCCAAATGTCTATTTGAAGCCTGTGTTTTCTACTGAACTTGGGATATATTTCCAGGTTCCAATTTCTCACCTCTGTAGACATCTCAAACTCAACACCCTGGAAAGCCAAAGTCAGAACTTCTCCCTCAAACCTGTTGGTCCATCAGTCTTCACCAACTCAGCAGATATCAATCCCATCTTCCCCGTGGACCAGGATGTATTAATTCAATCCTCTCATGTGCCATCCAAATTAAAAGCAAATCAATTTGGTTCATCAGCTGAGCCTTTACAACAATTATAAATCCAGTTACCTCTCTCCAAATCCACCACTGCTATTCTGATTAAAAGTTGCCAGGATCCCTCACTTAGCATAGGAGTAGCCTCCATCCTTCTGTTTCTATGTGTGGCCCCATGCTCTCTTTCTCAAAACAGCATCCAAAGAAAGCTCTAGAAAGTAATTCAGATCCTGTAATTTCCCTCTGCTCAGATCCCGTTAACAAGTTCCCAATCAGCAAAAGACGCACTTTAAAGTTATTTTATCCACTTGGTTGTACCATCCCTCCCCCTTCATCTCTTGGTCATCCACACTGTCCTTCTCAGTGCTCCTTTCAAGCACAGAAGAGCAAAACAACTAAATATAAAAAATGACGCAGCGTGCATCTGAAGCTACTAAAGTAATATATAGCAGGGAAAACTGATAAATTAATGAAACAGCTACTTTCTACTTGAAAAACTGAGTTAAATTGATTATTTTGCAGTTTTGAGTTTCAACTGGAACTCACTTTAATTTTGCCACTTACCTCTTTGACTTTAGGTTTAGATTAATGGAGTTGTAACAATCTATTTAGAAACTGAAATTTGAAAGCAGTGGGCTTGTGGATGCTAGAGACGATTAATTTAGAAACATTATGAATGTCATCCACAAATGACATGTCACATTAGTTAAATTGCAAGTGACAGAAATAGCAGGTACCAGATAAAGTGAGTGAGTCAGCATCAGAAACCATTTTCCAAGTTCATGTCCTTTTATTTAATATTTATTTAGTATATTCTCTTGTAAGGTCTTTTTTCCCCAAGGTTGCACTGAAGTATATTTCCAAAATTACTCTTTAAAAACCCACTTTTGATGCTGCAGTGTTTACAGAAAGTTAAACCAGGCAATGTGCCACATCTGTGACTTCAGAAATATCTGCCATGATTTGTTTCTGGAAAATTATCAACATTATATGTAAATGTGTATTGTGAATCAAGATAAGCATCGGTTGAAAAATAATCTCAAGATGATGTTTAAAAAATGAAAATATTGTATATCATATCGATAAAAATTTTTCTACTTATCCAAATATGGTAGGAAGAGAAAAATTCATAACAAAAGGGCACAAAAATATAATCTAACCCATCCATTTATTTTCATTTTGCCTCTCATTTTATCTGTCAGGATGGTCTGCAAGGATTACATAACTAAGGCAGATTGCAAAATTCTGTTCTTTGTGAAATAACGTGTGGAATGTTTATGTCGATATCATTAACAATACAGCACCTTTCAATCTCCCCTGAACACCAAACTCACCATCTCTCCCATTGCTCTAGTAAAGGATCCTGCAGCTTCCCTTCATGCAGAAGAAGCCATGCATAGCCAAGATTTCCAAATACTTAAGATAAAATCTACCACTGTGCATGCATCTACAGGAGTCTTTCCTTCTTTTCTCTCTTAAGGAATTTAAATAATTCCTAGAATTGAAGGCTAATTATTCCACTTGCCCTCAGGATTTGATATCTTTCCTCAAGGTTTCCTAGACATATTTAACTCCTCAATACTTCCCATTTAGGTTGGGGACAAGCGAGTGAGGGAGGTCCAGGGGAGAAGATTCTTCTTATTTCCACGCTTGGCGCTTTCGCTTCCCCTCTTCCTTCGGTCTGCCAATGCCCTTGGAGCGCTGCGGACCACCTTCTCCCCACCTTTCCCTCTCTCTCGGTTCTCCACTGGCTTCAGCCTTTGCCAGGCCTTCCTACACCCACATCTTCACCCTTTCTTACTTGAATCCTTGACAGAAGTACACATGGTTTTGAAAATATCCTGTCTCAGACTCAGGTTAAAAAAAAAGCTAATCCTTCTCCCTTCCTTCTAGATTTCTGTGCAGTTCCTCCTTTTCCATCTGTCCTGCCTGGTGTCATTCCGCTAAGCCCCATGTGCTTTATTGGATAACCCACCCAGTGTCACCCCATCTCCTCCTTTGGCTTCAGCCACCATTGCTCTGTCATTGTTCAAGCCTCTCTTTATGGTCCTAAATCAAAGATGTATCAAACATTTCCATCTCAAATTTGATAAACTCATAGCTTTTCCCCCTATATTTTTCTCCCTGCTTGTTTGTCTCCTAATGAATGGCCACCTGGTTGACAACTTCAGGAATCTGTTAACTTCTCCTTCTCGGTCATGTCCCCTGCACCCCAACACATCCACAACATTTAACTAATCACCAGGTTTTGCCATTTTTTCATCCTGTGTATTTCTCAACTCTCCCTATTTCTCCTCCCCCAATGAGCATAGGAAACCACCTACTTCTCTCTGGATGACCAAGACAAATTTGACAGTGTCTGTATCATCCTTGCCCCCAAATCTCTTTTCACATTGAAGGTGAGTTGATTTTTGAAATTGTAATCGAATTAGCACTGGCCAGTGCTTTTCCAAGACTTTTCTCATTGTCTTTGTTGTGATGCACACATTTTTAATTTGACCTTTGGGATAACTATTGAATATCCATTAATTCAGGATAAAAGACCAAGTTTTATTTGTTTACCAGGTTCTGATAGTAAAAGGTGAGGGATGTGAGAAGGAATGGCACTCCAATGCCAGGATATCCAACAGCCAGTTTGGGGTTCTAAGTAATTTCAGTTAACAATGAACCCACAAAGAAGTCTTCACACATTCAGAGACACCACAGAGAGGCACTTCATGTATTAGATCATGGCTCAGAATATTTCAGCTGAAAATTTTTAAAGTAAATTTTATCTAATTCTTTTCTATAACCTTAAGTAATAGCAGGAAAGCCAGCTTTGATAAATGAAAGCTTGGTTAAGTTTTTTAGGTCAAAATAAGGACAATAAGTGAATTATCTCAGGGGTCTGTGTGCACTTTTACTCTCATGCAGATCTATCCTTCAAAAAATTCTTTTTTATTATTCTGGTAGTGGTTATTTAACCCAGGGGTGCTCCATCACTAAGCTAATTCCCAGGCCATTTTATTTATTTTTATTAGACAGGACCTTGCTAAGCTGCCAAGGCTGACCTTGAACTTGCTATCCTCCTACATCATCCTCCTGAGTAGCTGGATTGCAGGAGCGCAGCACTGAGTCAGGAGTTAGACCTAACACTTACATTCTTAAAGTTTGTTTGTCTACTTTTTTTGTCTCTTTTGGTCCTGGGATTGAACATAGGGAACTTAACCACTGAGCCACATCCCAGCCTCTTTATTTTTTTTATTTTGAGGCAGGGTCTTTCTAAGTGGCTAAGGCTGGCTTTGAACTCATGATCCTTCTGCCTCAACACCATGAACTGCTGGGATAAAGGCCCACTTCACCATCCCTTAAAGTTTGTCTTAGAAGAGTGCATTTTTTACAGCTTTTAAAATAAAATTTCTAGTAAATTTGAAACAATGGCACTTTAAATGAAATATCCGACTTTACGGCTATCAGTGATACTCCAACCTTACAAATTTGTGTTTGTTGCTATGTATTCAAAGTTAATGTCTGTTCATTTTAGTTCTTGAACACGTATTTCTATTTTATTTCTTCCAGATTATCACATTATAACAAGTATTTATCCTTAAAAATTTGTTTTTCTCTATAATATGCAATAAAAGTCCATATTTAACATGTGTATGCATATATTGTGGCTGTAAGGCTCCAAACGTCAAGTTTTTTGTGGTGAATTATCTTAATATGAGGGAGCCTTCAAGATGGTGGAATAAACAAATCCCAAAACACCAAAGGCCAAATGTTTTTTTCTACTATGCAGATGCTAATACCAAAAAGTGTGTGTGTGTGGGGGGGTGAGAATAGAAGTCCATTGGATTAGACATAGGGTAATGAAGGGAAGGGAGGGGAAATAGAAATAGGAAAGACAGTAGAATGAATTGGACATAAATGTCTGATGTGCATATATGAATAGACAACTCCACATCATGTACAATCTCAAGAATAGGATCCTGTTCGAATAAGTTATACTCTATGTATGCATAAAATGCCAAGATACTCTGTACTGTCATGTATATGTAAGAAAAACAAATAAAAATTACTATGAGTAGATAGTTGCTTTAAAAACAAGAAATTATTTATTTTAATAGGTAAGTATTAAATATAAACTAATTATTTACTAGAAATTCATCTCTTAATGAGATAAATGAATAGATTTTTCAGATTAATTTGTGTATATATAGGTGAAATAACTTATTGATAAAATGAGATAATAATTACCATCAGTTTTATTTTTTTATTCCGTTGATGTAGGCACTGAAAATTTTGATTTCACATGTTAGGTAGAAACAGAAAATGTTTTGTAATAGCAGTCATTGTGTTGTTTTATTATCCTTCTAAGTATATGGCAAAGCTACATTTTGACTTGATATTAAAATTTAGTTTTTATTATCTATAAGCTGATCCATCCAGTTGCTCCTGCTCCAATATTTTCATGAAAAGGAAAATTGGAAACCATCAGAAATGCCACAGATTCTGTGACCTATCCATTAGTTTGTCTCACAACACCAATAGTTCAAAGTATCTCCTGTTAGGTACTCTAGACGTCTTCCCCACCCCAGCCACATGCTTCAAACTATCACTGAAGATTGGAAATAAGCCCTTCACAAGTGGCTGGAAGGTCACATGGGCGAGAAGAACTTGCTGGTAAAGTTCTGTCCTTAGGCAGATTGATTTACAAAGACCATACATGGAAATCTGGAATTGGAAACCATGTAGCTACCCCTGTGGTGACTTGTGGGAAGGTGCCCAGGGTGCAGGGTTGACAACTACTTTAAAGGTTTTCAGGCTAGGGATGTGGCTTCGTGGTAGAGCACTAGTCTGGCATGTATTTGGCCATGGGTTCCTTCCACAGCGCTGCAAAAAGGAAAAAAAAAATGCCTGCAAAACTCCACAAAAGCAGGCAAAGCAACCAGTCTAGCAAAGTCAAAACTCTATGGATATCAGGAATAAAACCAGGGACCTTTCCCCTGAGTCCTAATGTGCAAGTTGGCTAACCAATACACTGGCGATTGGAGAACTGCAGGGTATCAACCGCTGTTTGAGAGTTTAATCACCACCTTTTTCTCTCCAGGACTCTCCCACTGTCTCTGGGTAGGCTGGGCTCCGCCTCCTCTCTTGAGCAGAGCCCCAGGACAGTCTCCTTCCTCAGCTATGCTCTCTGCCCCC
>NW_025999991.1:2895938-2959291 GCF_001458135.2 Marmota marmota marmota | reverse complement strand
CCCCCCCGTGCTCCCTTCCCCTCTGCAGTGGACTGGGGCATCTCTAACACGTTATTTTTATATTATGTTCTGAGTTCTACGTTTCTGTGTCTCTGTGATTATTTTGCTGTCCAATGTGGAATTCAGTGAGTTCCCTCCTGGCTGAGGAGCATCCCCCTGTTCAAATCCTGAGCTGAAGCACTAGTGGGAAGTGTGTCCTCCCTCTAACCTGCCACCTTCTCGTAGGCACAACTAATAAGCAGAAATAACTGGTCGAATGTCAAAATCTTGCAACTCCTAGATTTATGGATATAGTCAATGAGTATCATTATCAGTTGATACCATGGAGACAACCACTGTGGTCTTCCTAGGGGAAGACACTGACTTGTAGTCCTGAAACCCTGTCCCACCTAATTCCTCAAGTCCAGCTACCACCTATAGAAATACAGGAGACATACCAAACTGCAGTACAGGTACGACCTGTGGAACCCAAGCTCAGCTTTACTGGCTAAATCTTATCTTAAATAAATTCAAAGACAAAAAGGGGAAAGATATATGGGGAGGAGGATCCCTACACATTTTAAAACCCATATATCCAATCAATGTCCGAAATTAATGATTCAAGTAAGTGAACTTTGAAAAGAAACATTGTAATACTAGAAAAAAATTGAACACTGAATATTTGATATGAGTAAATTGTTTTTAAATTTTAGTTTTAAACTGGTATGGTTACATTTTTCAAAAAAATTTAAAAAGTCCTTATGTTCTGAGTCACAGGCAGAAATCCAGACAGGATAATATATGGTAAGAATGTGAATGGGGATGGTACAGAATAACAAGATTGGCTACAGAATGATAATTTTTATTGATGGCTAACATAAACACTGTGGTTTGTGATGATATTCTTTTTATTTTGTAAGTGTTTGAAATTTTCCATAGAAAAAAATAATTTAAATGACAATTTCCCTTCTTACGAACTCTATACCATGTCTCTGTGAATGAGCATACCTCAAGAACTGTAAGTATCAACATTTCTGTTTATCTGAAAGTGTAAGATCTATTAATATATACTCCTTTTCATGTTTATAATTCACTAAAAGAACCTGTCAACTATGAAAGACATTAGTATTTTTGACACAAACTATATAATGCATGGTTTTTTTTCTTTTATATATTGTTGTGGGTGTGCCTCCAAGAGCTGAACTACCAAGTTATAAGATTAAAAATCAACAGTGTGAAAAATAATAACATCCATTGTGTCTATTGGGAATTATTAAACAGTCATTTAGGTCAGAGTCTTGCTTAGTTGCCCAGGCTGGCCTTGAACTTGCAATTCTCCTGCCTCAGCATCCCCTAGTTGCTGAGATTGCAGGTGTGCCCAGGTTTTACTGTATTCTTCATGATTCCATAGAATGGCTATATCACCTTGGCTTATTTGCACTCTAGTCTATAAATGTACATTTAAGTTGTTTTAAATTTGAAGTTACTATTCTTGTACCTACATCTTGGTGTGCACATGTAAGCGTTACTCTAGGGTAGACATTGATAAGTGGAATTACTAGAGAATTTTAAATTTTAATAGATTCAGCAAAGTTATCTTCCTAAGTAAAATAAATAAATAAATAAATAAATAAATAAATAAATAAATAAATAAACGGTCATTTAGGATAAGTACTGCCATTTTGTATGCTACTTGACTCTCACTTGCAATGAAGTAAAGGTCCAGTATTGGCTTCAATAATCCAAGATTATACATTTCAGCTGACAGTTGAATTTTGTCCACAGTCACTCAAAGGCCAGGGAAAAGCCAATGTGAGTTCCAAAAAATTAATTATTATTTCTAAGAGATTTTGCCACAAGGTTAGAGAGGACATCATACGGTCAACATAGGATTGATCATGACTTGCACAGAACAAACATCTGAGAAGATTAATTTATATCTTATCCAGAAGTTATCTAGCATATATTTCAGATAAAATGTTATAGTTCTTTGTGAAATTGTCTGCTAACCTACATAATATACATGCAGAGAGAAATGATTATACAAATGTGATCTGTATAAAGAAATTACTTTGTGAAATAATTGAGAAATATAATTTTTATATAGAAATCAATTGTTATCCTTTATTCCATTTTTAAATTGGAAACATGACTTTTTTATTTAATTCATGAGTTATTCATTTCTACAAACTTCATACACTAAACCACAAGAAGTAAATTTAATTTCTTAGTCACAGGCTCCAAATGAAATTTCTAGCATTTTCATCAAAGAATAACAGCAGAGTAGTTGAAAAGATACTGTAAAAGAACCAGGAATCTTGTGTTGTAGGTGTGGTTTTGACAAAGCTCTCATATACACTGGGGCATTTCACACTATTCAGATCTCCAGTTACTTTACTTTCCATCAGAGGAGAAAAGCAGACTAGATATCAGTTTAAGTAGCTTCCAATGTGCTACAAAAGTGATTGAAACGATGTCTATTGATAAATTAGTAGTAGAAAAAATGATTAACATCGTGAAACAATATAAAATTCTTCGAAGTTTTACACAAAAGTGGATAATGCACTTTGTTCTTTAATTCAGAAAAATTGTTTTAATTAAAAATATTATAGAAAGTTATTATAACTTAACAAAACATTACTACATACAAACTATACTACATTAAAACTAGCTGACTTTTAGGTTTGACATATATATGACACATTTATATATATGATGTGTGTGAATACATACATATAGATATAGCATGAGGAGTTCTTTATATCATGTATAATAAATATTTTTATGAATTGCAGCTATAAAACAAATCATTATTGTGGTTTTAGTAAAATACTATGTGGAAGCATCTTCAAGATTTTCTTGAAAGTGGTTCCCTTATAATGTAATGCTCTTAAACTTAAAACTTTACAGATTATTATCTAAGATCCCTCTTTCTCCTCCACAGCCCTTATTCCTTCAGCTCATACAGAAGTTGAAATTATTCATAACAAAGTTATTGGTGGAAAAAACACATTTTAGATCTTTAGTTGTAGATAAACAGACTTTTAAAAGAATTAACATTATTTAATTCTTAATTAAATATTGCCTGAAGATGCAAATAATCGCAATAGTGTGAAACTAAATCAAATGAAATAATCATGGTTGAAATAATTTACTAAAGCTAAAGCATAGACTTCATCAAGTAAAAATTAATGCTAACTGTATCATAATAAGAGAATATCTTACAATTCTTGCATGGCTTTAGAAGTCGAAGTTTTTCTTTGATTCTGACTTAGTACGTCTATAAAACAGGAAATAGTGAACAAGAATTTGCCAAAATTGAAGTTTTCATTTAAGGAAAATAACATTGAAAAAATTTACCTCTTGGCCCAGACATGCCTCAAACACCTAAATGTTAGTATTTTTCTATTGGAAAAGATAACATTAAACTTTCTTATGTATATTTTTTCTAAATCAGGTTTTTATTTTAAAAATCAGCATGTTTATGTTCTTTATTGGGTTATAACAAAAAGGTGCTAATGTAGCAGATTACAGAAATCATTTGAAAATCACATAAAGTAAAAGAAGCCAGTCCATAATTTTATTATATGAAATGCCTAGAATGGGCAGATCTATAGCATGAAATGAGTTTGTGGCAACAGAAGCCACAGGGGTCACAGGGGTCAGGAAAATGAGTTCTGACTGCAGGTGGCTACCAGTTTCCTGGGAGGCCGTTATAAATGCTCTGAAGTTGATTAGGGTGAAGCTTATACAATTCTGTGAATCTATTAAAACTATTGCATTGTATACTTTAAATGTATGAATTATATGGTATGTGAATTGCATTTCAATAAATCTGCTAAAATATGTAAAAAACAAAGATCGCTTTAATCAAAAGGATTAGGGCAGTTATGCCTTCCAATTTAACTGGAAATTATACAGAGCTTCTGTTTGGAGCTCTCTTAATCCAACAGACTGAGCCTGGCAGGGCCTCGGGCTTCTTTTGTCAGACTGGAGCCCCTGTTTCAGGAAGAATCCAAACCCCACTCACTCACTTCTTACGTGTGTCATAATCTAACATCCAGAGTGGGGCTCAGCAGGGAGGAATGGGGCTCAGCAGGGGACTCTGCTTCTCACACTCAGAACTGAAATGGTGTCTGAAGTTGCACACGTGGTACCGCGTACTTTCCATCTCGGATGATTTCTCGCTCATCTTGTGACTTACAGTTTGCTAACGCGTTCTTGGAGTCTCTGGCTGCCAGAGGAGTCTGACCTTTGCGCTTACTTCTCACAACCAAATAGCTGACAAAATCACTTTTCTTCTTTGGGGCTTTGTGCCTTTTTGGGTGAACACAGTGCAGATATCTAGAATCAGCAAAAACCTGCTTGCTGTGTGGTGGAAAGTTAAAACAGAAACCCAACCCGTCAGAACCCTGGTAAATAGGACAAAGAACGCAGTCCTGACTCTCAGCAACTTTCTGCTCCGGCCCTGCAGCATTCATCTACCCCCATTAAGTCCATTTGTAAGTGGGAGTCGGGCACTGAGGTAGCAGAGGAGCCCGGAAGGATGAAAGAGTTTTTCTACCCTCGAGGTGATTACACCGTGGGGGACAAACAGGCCAGATGACCTGCCTGGGTGCCCGCGCTATCAATCTGTGCGCATGCAGGTACCAGCGCCACGTGGAGGAGCGCCACCTCGCGGAGACAGGGGGCATGCAGAAAGGGAGTGGGACCATCGTGAAGTCAGGTCTCGCAGACTGTGATTTCTTCCCAATTTGGGAACCAAGAAGAACTAGGGATGAAAGTAAATATTTATTCAGTATGATAAGCACAACTCACAAATTTTGGAAAGATGACAAATACCATAAAAATCACAAAGTAATGACAATATAATTTTTCCCTAGATTTTTTTTAATTTTTTTTTTTTATTGGTTGTTCAAAACATTACAAAACTCTTTCCCTAGATTTTTAAATTGTAAATACTTTGATGAGGTGATCCTGGTAATTCACGCCTGTAATCCCAGAGATTTGGGAGGCAGAGGCAGGAGGATTGTAAATTTTAGGACAGCCACAGTAATTTAGCAAGATTCTAAATAACTTAGTGAGACTCTGTCTCAAAATAAAAAAATAAATAAATAAAAAAGGCTGGAGTTGTAGCTCAGTGTTGTTAAGCATCTCTGGGTTCAACCTTGTACCAAATGAATGAAAAAGAAAGAAAGGAAGGAAGGAAGGAAGAAAGGAAGGAAGGAAGGAAGGAAGGAAGACTCTGATAAACTTTTAGTATGAAAGTGACTTTCTAGTATATTTTTTTTCATAGGGAAACCTTAGCCTTTCTTCCAGAACAGTTGATCATTTTTGTGTGTGTGTGAATTAAGTGGGATTAAATAAGATCACAGTGTTACCATGTAGGTCTATTTGCTATTTAGCATTTTCACTTCTGGAAGTTTGTCCATCACAGGTATCTTAGAAAATACTTTCTGGGTAATTTTTATTTAAAGCTATGCTGCATTGTCAAGACAATTTCCATATTGTCTACACACACACAAGAAACAATTTCAAAACTATATTCCAGTGCCTACAAACTGCATGTAGCTTCTACTCAACTCTGACTTGGCAAGATCCCAAACATTTCCACAGCTATTCCATGTCAAGGACCTGGAAGAGGTCCAAGTAGAGGGGCCCTGATCTTAAGCTTCATCAGCATCCCCTAATTTTTCCTTCGCAATGAGAAATCATGTTCCTTCTTTGTAGAATGGTATGTAGTTTAATTTAAATAAATAAGTAAAATATGAAATATATTTTCATCAACATATCCTTTTCTCTACCCTACATGCAAAATTATTTTAAGTCAACTTACAAATTAATATGCAGGGTAAGTTAAATAAATTATATATCTCATTTAAGAATTGAAGTTATTAACTAGAAACACACGTACCTTTTTGGGGCCCCATAACACAATTAGTAGAAGAGGAAAATTTGTTGAATGGACAGAACCTGGAACTTGTAGGGAATTGATTGGGCCAAATTATGACACTTTTGAGAGGGTTGGATAGATTAGCCAGGTTCTTCAGAGAAAACCAATTAGATGTTTGTGTGTGTATGTTGCTTTTTGTGTGAGGGTGTATATGTGCATGTGTTTATACATAAGTATACATATGCCCAGAAAGAATTACGTAAACTAAATCCCAAGATCTACAGTTAGCAGCTGTAGACCCATGAAGTCAGGAAAAATCCAGCATCCAGCTAGAAGGAAGGCAGGCTGGAGGTGTTCCCAGTCACTGTTGGGAAGGTCACAATTTTGTTGTATTTAGGCCTTTAATTTATTAGATGAGATATAACTACTCTGGGGAGGGCAATTTGCTATCCCGAGTCTCTGGATTCAAATGTTAATCTCACCCAAAATATGTTCACATCCACAATGAAAATAATTGACCGAGTATTTGGGCATCCTGTGGTCCACTCAAGCAGCCACACAGAATTAAACATCACAGTTGGTCTTTGGGATCTCCATGCTCTCTTCTAGCTTTGGAATATAGTGACTTAAAGCAGCAGTTCTCAAAGGAGAATACACAGCAGAATAATGAGCATCTCAGAATACAGATACCTAAGAAGCCCTGAATTCAATTAAGTAAAATTCTCTAAAAGAGGGACCTGGAGATAAAGACATATCTATCAATCTAGCTATAATTTTTAAATTCTTCCTAGCTGAATCTAATGAATTTTGCTAATTCATTATGACTGCATTAAAATATCTTAAATATTTGTATGGTATTCAGATTATACATGTGAGAGCTACCATACAAGATTCTGCCAGCACCTCATTTTGTACACATTAGACAACGTTTTAATATAAATATAAAATCATATCCCAATTGGCTTTGATCATAACTTCTGTACTATATTGCAAAGGAAATTTGCCTCAAGTGGCAATTACACATTCTAAAGTATATTTCAAAGGGTCCCCTCTCTTGCAGGATGCAGGCTATGCATCTTTCAACCTCCTGTGTGATCTGTGGGAAAATGCTAGCTAAAGTGCTCTTTTAGCCTTCTGCCTGTGATTTCTTAATGCTTGTAAATTATAGGTGCCAGTTAGGAAGCACCCAGCCAGGAGAGGTGCTGGGGATGCTATGGGTGTTCAGATGGCACAACCCTATACAGGGCAGCTACAAGGCAGTCTTCCAAGTGACTTGTCATGTTTTGTCCTGCTATCCCCGTGCAATCCTGATTGCACCGCATCAAATTGTGCTCTCCAGGGGTGACCAGTGACCTAGGAAGTAGTCTGAAGCATTGGGGGATAATAAGTCACTAAAAAGTGATCAAGTCCCAGAAATGGGGTTTGTAACTCCAGACAGTCTGCTGGCAGGAGTGTGGAGATGGCAGGACTCCCCTCCCGCAGAGCATGGGGGAGTGGTGAGTGGTGACTTGGCTTTTTTGCACATTCTTTTTTCCTCTTTTGTTTTCATTCTGGTTGTTGTTTACTTGTTGTATTTCAATCCCCTGAGTGTTTTTTTTTTCCTATTATCTCCTCTCATCCAAAGGAATCCAGCTTTCTCCCTTAGTTTCTGTGTGGTTCATTTCCTGTGCTGTTCTTACACTCTTCAGTGCCTAAACCAAATTATCTCAGGATACACTAGTGAAATATCCACATACAATTTATTGTACATGTTTGTTTTCATCTGTGTTATCCAACATTTTAATTTTGGGTGAGTTTATATCTTTTGAAAATGATTATAATTTTTTAAAGAATGTGTACAGCTATGGAGTAAAACGCAAAAAGAAAGAAAGAAAGAAAGAAAGAAAGAAAGAAAGAAAGAAAGAAAGAAAGAAAGAAAGAAAGAAAGAAAGAAATTCTAACCTCTACATTAGCACAAAGCACAAGCTGGGTAGAATAATAGGGAGCATTATAATTTATGTTGCATTTGGTTCAGAAATTCCGAAAAGGAGGAGCACTACCCATTTTTCAATTATATTGCCCATGCAAGCAATTTTATCTCGTTACATACAAACACGCCTCTTCACAACCCCACAGATCCTGAACTCCCACCTTGGTTCCCTGACCTCAGATTATGTATTTTAAAAGTCTAAAAGGGAATGTTTAGAAAATAATGAAGGTTATACAATATATGTGAAAAGAATTAACAATTTTCAGTTTATCGTTTCAGATGTCTGTATGTCCAAGCATTTTTAAAGTGAGATAACATATTTTTGATTCAGTCTGATTTTTCACCCAGCCATATACACAATCAAAACTTTTGATGTCGGGACCGGGGGGGGGGGGGGAAGAGGTGGGGAGGTGAGGAAACCTTCAGGGAGAAGGGAAGAAGGCAGATGACCTTGTTCAATCTCCTTCTCAACAGGACAGCTGGTCCTCCAGTTAAAAAGACCAATGCTATGTATTGAGGTGGATCTTTATCTATGGAATAGTTTACACAGAATGTCCCTGCATAAGGTTTTCTTATAGAAAAAAAAAAGACAGAGACTTTGCATTTATGAGGCAAGGACCACTGCAAAATAGCCCACCCAGTGGAATAGAGATAAAAATATTTCATGAATTCTCTGCTCCATACTGGGTGAAACAGCGCCAAGGTGTGGGGTAAATTAACTTTTTTTTGTAACTTTCTTAGAGACTTTAGTCCTTATTTCTTTTAGCCTAATATTACCATTATTCTCAAACTACTAATATGTATATCTTAATTTAATATTAGCTGATTTCTTTCCTTCTATTTTTTAAGATAGTATTGCTTAAGTTAAATAAATGTTAAAATATCTGTTTTCATCTTCTTTTTAATTTATGTTTCCACAAGTAAAATGGATTAGGAATAGGCTAAATTTTTTTAATGAGTCTCATAATGATCTTAGTGTATATTCAGTCATCTCAGTGTTCTGAGGGTTACCTTGGCAATGCCTATAAATTATCCACTAGTAGTTTAATTAATTCTGACTTATGTAATTTAGTGCTTGTATCATTCTTAATTACATTTGTTTAAAAAGGTCTTGGAGGTACTTATGTCAGCAAAATGGGTCCCATATGCTTCATTTTTCTTCTGCATTTGCCGAATTCTAATTTGGTGTTTTATCTGCCTTACTCTTTTCCTGATAAGCTAATTTATGTCATACAAAGAACGGGCTGAGCAAATTTTCATGATGGATAGGACTTCAGGGATAAAGACTCATTCCAGTGCCCTGGAAAATCTAAAATCCTTAGGGATGCAGAGCAGTGGAATCATCAGGCTAATAAAAGACAAGGGTAGGATTTCAACTAGTCTCCTCACACTGCAGCTACAGCCAGTGCGCAGAACAGACACAAGTAGAGCTAGCAAGGAAAATACCAGGACCGTGTCCAACTCATTTCAGATCCACCACAAACTGAAAACTTGTGCTCAACACTGGGTTGAGGCACATGAATACAAAGCTCTACTCGTTCTGATGAGGTCTTTCAAAATTTCACACCTTGTATTGAGGGTAAACAGGAAAAGAAGCAGGTGTTGGAAAGAAATGACTCTAATGACGTGATGCGTAAACTGAGGTGCACAGCAAGGTGTGCCTGGCAGGTAGGAGCCGAGAAAGCTGCTATGGTGTTCTGGACACAGAAGGGTGGGTGGACTTAGCCACTGAGCAGCGTGGACCCGGGTACTGAGCAAGTCCTTCTGTTTGTCTGTTGAAAGGAATGAACGCCAGTGTAGCTGGAGGTTCACATGGCCAGGGAGAAGAAGAAGAAGAGCAGAGGCACTGCTGACCTGTAACCACACAGGCCATCACCCCTGTAGATGCCCAGCTGCCCCCCAAGACTCCACTCGCCTCCCCAGTGGATGGAGGATCATCTGGTTGGTGAGTTGAAGGGGAAACTGGAGATGTGCAGCTCTGTTCACCCCCCCACCACCACCACCCATTTCTCTGGGAAAGAGATGTGTGTGGGAAGCACACACCCTGCAATCTTTCTCCAGAACATAGGCCATGAAGTGACAGGGTCCCCTGGGGTAAAAACAGCTGCATGGATGTAAGGCAAGCTCTTAATGTGAGGGTTCAGAATTAGGAAGCCTGCGTTCTCTTAAATATAAGCTGAATTCTTCATCATTTATCAATTACAATGAAAGCAATATTTTAGCCAATGCATTTATTAACAAGATGTCATATTAATAAGTATCGCTGTATTAGATAACATGTTGACCCCAAATGGGACACTAGTTAGATGCTTATCTAATCTATTTTCTTTCTCCTTTTGAGTAAAACATTTGAACGTATTTCTCAACATAGAATTCTGTGTGGCTGGTCCACTGAGTAACGCACCTTGAGTTGGGAAGGGGAAGTCATGTGCTCTACTCTGAAGCCTGGCCCATCTAAATCATTCCCACTTGACCTCCTTCCTTTTTCCTAATCTTTATCCTGATGCCTATCATCCAGCTATGTGGCCTCTGAGAACCCAGAGGACCACAGAGTGGCAGAGTGGAAGAAGACTGCCCTCCAAACAGAGGAGAAAAAGGGATGGTACTTACTTAAAAAAAAAAAAAAGTCTGTTGGGCACTATTAGCTAAAATTGTGTCACTGCTCAGCAGTTAAGGTAGAAATGAGTGGTGTCATCACTGGGCATCCATCAAATGTCTGCAAGGTGGTTTGGCCAGGTGAATTTGCATTTCCTGGTCTCCCAAAGTTCTTGGAAGACAGCGCTTACTTTAAGTGCAAGGGAGGTCTTGGAATGTTTCAAACAAATGTAAAGCTTTAGAAATGTCTCCTTGGTTGATGGATGGAAAAGGAGTCAAGTAGATCAGGCATGGTGGTGAGGAGATCTGGATGGAGACACCAAGCAAGAGATGGTGCTGGCTCTGACGGGGATGGGGCAGGAATGGAAAGGGACGGTACCAGATGTAGTTTGGAGGGAGAATCGAAGAGCTACATTAATGTTTTCACTCACTTCTATGAAATTATTTCTTAAGCCACAAGAATAGCAATGAGACAATGTTTCCAAATTAGCTTGGCTCTCACAACTGTGCTGATAGTTCTCCAGATGCTTATTTCTAATAAGAATCTTCAAGGACCTTTTCTTGGTAGGTGTGGAATAGCGTCCCCATGACATATCTTTAAAAAATGTAAGTGTAAAATTTTAGCTTGTGCAGCTAGTAATTCTAACCTATTATCACCACATCAGAAAGGTGTTTGAAATGTCAGAGGTAAGACTCTGATGCAGGCTGTTACCATCGGGGTAGCAAGATGCCTTTGCCTCTGAACATAATCATTCACAAACATTTAATGAAAATCACTGTGAATTATAAACTATTAGACATATTTTATGATCACAAAATGATATAATATTTTATATTTTATTTAATACAATCCATAAAAGAGTAAGAGGTAGAAGCACAGTATTTTCAAGAAAAATGTAAACTTTCAGGTTTTTAGATTGAGACGATTTAAAATGTTAGCAGTATTCTCATATATGTCAAAGGATCTCTTCCATTATGGAAAGAATAAGAGTCATTGATTCTTTAAATGAGTTGTCACAGTTATTTGTAATCAATGTTTCTTGCATGAATATTTGATCCTCTAGACCATGAGATTTCATAGGAATGATCATTTCAGCACACTTAGAATTCGTAATCTAATTCCAAATCAATATGTATAGACTTGCAAAGAAAGAGCTGAATAAGTATTAAATTCAACACAGGAACAGCATTTTGGATATAATTACCTCTATTGCTTATTATCTTGGTTGCATTTTAAATACTTACTTAGATTTTACAATTAAATTCTTACCATTTCTCTCCTCTAAATGTCAGTGATTTAAGAATGATTTCTCACTAAAGCACACCAGACTTTTAAATACATTTTTAAAAATCTAGCTCGACCAAGCACATCTGTTTCCAGCTCTAACAATTGCTAATCTTTCCATCAGCAGTCCTCAACCAGACATGAATTTTCTTTTAAACTGTTTCTGGTATCCACAAAAGAACTGCTCTTATATTTGAACAGTTTTATGTATAAAACCATAAAACTAGACAGTGAAAGTGAAGGTAATTATCAAAAGTTTTGAGGAGACAGAGAGTAAGAAAGAATAATACATATAAAGTTTCAACTCATGCATCATGACACACTTTTTCTGAATGTCAATCAACTTGTATCTAGACTTTGAATATTTTGTCCTTACACTTACCTGACAATGCCATTTTAAAATATACCATAAAATCCTTCTTCTGTTGTAATCCATTATTAAAAAGAATTAAACAAAAGACATATAATTAATTATATGTGACTAGGTATTCTTATTAGTTCAGTTTTGAATATTTTTAAACATTTCATCATTATATAAAAATTAAAATAAATGTGCATACAACATTCATACAAAAAGATTCTAAGAATAAAATGAGTTACTTGTTAGGAAGTGAAAGAGATTTTTTTCAATCCCGTATAAATAGAACAAACCATTTATGTTTATAAATTTTCTTCATCTATAATAAAAATTCTTTCTTCTTTCTTCTATTCTGAAAACCCTACCACTATTATATATTGCAAAAGCATCACATGTGTATAAATACGTAATTCTGTATGGACATCAAAGAAAGAAGAAATTTATATTTTATAATTGTATATTTGTTTTATTTTTTTCACCTAAATATTTTTGTTGATTTGTTTAGAGTGAACATTATCAGACTTGCTACCAAAAATCATCTTTGAATATAAAATATCAAACATTTAAAAATATACATATTGCTTTATAAACCGAATCGAAACCATGACTTCTTCCCCAACCAGTTACAATGTTAGTGTTAAATTTCTTGAATAAAAAGGCTTATGAAACTCAGTGACATTATCAAGTCTGCACTGCACACTAGTGGCAAGAGATAGTACATGCATGTGGCCTTTTTGAAAATTGGATTTCAAACCAATTTTATCTCACATATTAGTTTTCTTAGTCAAATTTAGAATCCATTAGCATATATAGCATATACACGTATTTAAGAATAACATGATTTTTCATATTGTAAACTATTCTTCCAATAAAAAGTAAACTAATTAATTGCAAATGTTTGTACCCAGAGTCTCCAGGTTCAGTTAGGTACTTGTGCATATATAAATATCACCAGTTCATATATTCGTGTAAGTGTGTGTGCATGTATACGATATCTGCATATTTCACATGCACCTGCTAAATGTTAACCTACTTGATAGGATTTAGTTGTCAGTATTCTTGCTCATTATTTTCTTTCCTTTGATTTGCTCATTTTTCTTTCCCGAACACTAACCTGATACAATGAACACAGAATATGTACAATTACTTTCCTTTTTAATTTTTTTGGGGGGTAGGGTAAAGGGTTGAACCCAGAGTCGCTTTAACACTGAGCAACATCCCCAGCTCTTTTTATTTTATTTTATTTTTATTTTTATTTTTTATTTTTTTTTTACACAGGGTCTCGCTAAGTTCCTTAGGGACCTCACTAAGTTCTGAGGCTGTCTCTGAATTTGTGATCCTCCTGACTCAGCCTCCCAGGTTGCTGGGATTACAGGTGTGCACCACAGTGCCCAACTTTCTTTTTGTTTTATTAAATTTATTTTTAACTGATACCTAAAACTTAAAAATTGTATATGTATCTATGAGACACTGTGTGTTGTTTCAATACATGAATACATTGTGTATTGAATATATTGTAGTGTGTACATCATTTTGAACATATCTATCTCTTCAAATATTTACCAGTTCTGTATGGCAAAACATTCAAAGTATTTTCTTCCAGATTTTTGAAACACGTTGCCATTGCTATAATTACCCTACTGTGAAACAGCAAGCCCAAACCTCTTAGTCCCATCTCAGTTACCCCACACTGCTTGACCTCCACTAGGCCTCCTTTTTCCCTGGCCCCAGCCTGTGGTCACCACCTTTCTACTCCCAACTTGTATGACATCTGTATTCTAATGTTCACTTTGGAGTGAGGTTGCACAGAGGATGTCTTTCTGCGCCTGACTTATTCCACTTAACACAATGATCTCCAGTTCCACCCACACTGTTGCAAAAGGCAGGATTTCATTCTTTTCATGTCTTTGAATACTAGGTATTAATAAACCACTCAAATGAGAGGGTCAATGACAATATTCTACAGGCAATAATGCAAAAGAAATGTAAAAAGGCAACTGGGGGGGCTGGGGTTGTAGCTCAGTGATAGAGTGCTTGCCTAGCACGTGTGAGGCACTATGTTCTATTCTCAGCACCACATAAAAATAAATAAATAAAATAAAGGTACTGTGTTCATCTACAAACAAAAAATATTTTTTTAGAAAGAAAAATGGTTGATCATAAATAACTATAATGCCACCATGAACAGAACCTAAACCCACTAGGGATAAATTGATATTTCAGACTGCTTCATTAAAGAATATGAGCAGTTAGTTGTTTATGATGGATGGCAGGAAATACAACGTGAGCAGTCCCTTCCCAGGAGTCTATAGTGGGTACCGGGTACCAACCGTCATGTTGATCAGGAACCATCTCACCGTCTATATGTACACCTCAGATATATACAACAGAGGGTTCTAAGAAACAGAAATACTAACATAAAACTGCAGCACAGTGTGCCATTCAGAACCAGACTCTCAGTGCCAGGGTGTGACTAAGTCTGCTACTGACACGTGCTTTCAAATAGTTTTCTTTAGAGGAATTTCCATCTTTTAGCCACCTTCTCCTCTCTGCCATGCCTTCTGCCCTGGGTTCACTGCGTTACCCACTCCGAGACAGGCAACCTGCTGCCCTCTCTCCTCTGAATCTTGACGTACCTCTTGCACGTTGGCCTCCTTGGAGGCCTTTAGCTCCTCGTACTTCCATTTCCACAGGGACAGAGCTGACTCCAGGCGTTCTACCTCCTTTTCCAGAGCAACACGCATCCTAAAACATATAAGAAGTAAAAGAAAGTGAAACAGACATATTTTGAAAATGATTTTAGGAATGTATCAATTTTTGTGTTTTCTTTCTTCCTAATCTTTGATGCTTGTTAATGGCCATTATGAGAGAAAATGTGCTTTCAATGTATAAAATGTATAAATATTGACTAAAACTTGGTTGAATTTGTTATTCTGGCAATTAGCTTTAAGGTAGATCAAACAAAGTAAACTCAGCTTTGCCAACACTGCCCTTCTGCTTGCTGCCGTGCATTTCTGTCAGTTCCTCACATTTCCATGACTTCCACCCAGAGAAGGACATACATGTTTCTAATTTCATCGCGGTTTTGACACATCTTCCTCTTGTAACCGTATATGAATGAAGCATCCTCTGATATGACACAGAACACCAAGAAGCTCATCTAAGTTTAAAAATTAGTCACTTATTGGGAGTCGAAAATATTTTTATTATTTGCAATTTAGTTTTAACAAAGCAATTTCACTGTGATCTCTATTTAAACTACTGGAAATAATTTAGATTCATGTTCCATTTGTAGAAATACAAACAGAAGTAGGATAAAATCTGGTCTTTTAACACCTAAGCCTTTGATATTTTTTTTCCTTGCCCACAATGTCCACTAGAGTGAGTCACTGAAAATAATTAATTTATGTGTGATTGTCATTAGCATAGGTTGACCTTTACAGCTGGCCTGTCCTCGCCTGTCTGAGATATTAGATTTCTGTTCAAACATCCTCCTTCTTTTTCCTCATTTCATGATGGAGTTGATTTCCTCATTCCTCAACTCTAAGCTCAGACAGAGGATATTAGATGTGAAACAGCAAAAAACTAGTGAAGACCGCACATGCTCAGCTCTAGCTAAATAAATTCTGAGTGTTATATAACACTGAGATTTTTGTGTTTGATAGTTAAAGCCTTATGGTAATTATAATTAATAAGCACACAGATTTATTTTAGTAATGGTAAGTGCTATTAGGAAGAGCTTGAAATGTATTTATAAAGTAGAAAATGCATGTGGAATCAAAATTGAGCATCATTTACCTATCTGTAGGAAATATGAATTTTCCTAGTAGCAATGCTGTAAGAATAATTCAAATAGTATCAGGCTATAAATATATTAGTTTAATCCAATCAAATGGATAAGGAGCCTATTAAAGAGTTATATAATTGCATTTGCATGAATCAAGCCACACAAGGATATAAAAGACTTATTTACAGCTTAGTTTAACTACAAAGGACTCAGGTTGAAAAAAATCCACCATAATTTTTATAAGGATTTTGATTTGCAATCCTTATTATCACAGCAAATACATTAAACAAAATTACCAAATGAAAAAGTTCAGTGTAGAAGTCTAGGTTTCAAAACTGTGCCTATGAATATCTATGCTTCCAATTAATAGCCTCGGCTCCAATTTCTGATGAGCAAACCCAGCCAGCCAACACCCAAGCTTCTTACCAAGATTTATTTCTGTCCAAATTAGTGACTGTGTTTGGGATGTTGAGAAGAAAAAAAAAAAAGCACAGAAATAGTGTTTGGGATATTGAGAAGAAAATAAGTACAGAAATAATTTTCAGATCACCAAATATATTATTTTGTGTTGAATTAGAAAGTATGTCTACAAATCATTGAAATACTTTAGGAAATACAATACCTATTGGACACATGCAAACTTTAAATTTGGGATGATAATGCATATTAGAATATTAAAAGTTTTCAGGTATTAACTAGCACTTTGAATTTAAGTTGAATAGTCTAAAAATTGTAGCTCTAAGCTTGAAACTTTGTTGGGACATTCAAGATAATCATCATAAAATTTAAAATTTTGATTTATTAGGTTTGAATGAATAGAAATTTGGAATATTGTTAATATTTGAAAAACTTAAATGCTAGACAAGATGTAAAATTACTAAAAAATTAATCAAAAATTTTAGTTAACTACATTTGTGTAATGGAATATGCTTTGATATTTTGCCTAAAACTAATTTTGTTATTTGAAAAATAGAATGCTAAGAAAATTATACTTGAAAAATTGATAAATTCTAGATATTTAAATCACAAATTCAAAATCCTATATATTCAGAAATCAAGTGTCACCTTTTGACATTGCATTTAAATCAAATGATAATTTAATAATTCAAATTAAGTTAAACTTTTTGGGAAAAATAATGTGCATTAAAAAATGTTATATGTCACTGAGAATGAATGTTGACCCACGTTGTGGCTTAATATTAAGTTTTATCAAAATTATTGCAGTTACTTTTCTTTCAGGGTTTTTTACCTAGTTGAAGAAGATCATCTCTCTCTCTCTTTCTGTCTTTCTCTTTCTCTCTCTGGACTCTCTCTGATTAGGTAAGGATGGTTCAAACACTAGCTAGGGGATTTATAATATAAATAATTATATTATTTCACATATACTTTCAGTCACATAAAATATAAAGATATAACTACATCTAGATTATATCTAGACCTAGACTAAATATCCAAAGCCAATCCATGAATTAAACAGAATATAATCAGGCCAAAGTAAATTAAAATTAATAATGACTTGTTTTCTATATAAAGCAAATTAGTAACATTTCAAATATAGTACTATTTTTTCTCTGTAAGTATGCATCTTAAATAAACATCCAGTATAGTACTATTTTTCTTTGTAAGTATACATCTTAAATAAACATCCAATATATCAGTTTCCTTAAAAAGTCAAGTACTTGTAGTAAGTAAAACATTACACTTTGATCATGTACAGGAGAAGGCAAGTAATTCACAAAAAAATCATTAAATGAACATGTGGTGCTTGAATATTTTTAGTGTGGCCCTATATTTTTAAAATGTGTGGTTTGGTGCAAGCATTGAGGATATTGCACATCCACATTTATGCAGCAGAGGGCACACTACAAGTCCTTAATATTTTATCCTAATCAATTTATTCCATTTCAGAGAGATTTTCAAAAATGATTAATTCTATAGCTAAATGTACAATTGAAATGAATGCCAGGGTGATGCTACTTGAACTATAAGAAGCAAAGAAAAAAATCCCATATCTACTTTAAAAATATTACATATTTCATGTACACATTACTTAAAAGAACAAAATTAAAAACATAAGACTCAACAAAAATAGATCATCTTTTATTTGATATTATGAAATTTTAAAAATCAGATTGATATATATGAAATGTATAGGTTCTAAAAGGTAAAATGCTAACTAAAATTACTTTTATGGAAAGGTGTGATATATTTATGTCTGATTTTTAAAATATTTTTTTAAGAGAGAGAGAGAAAATTTTTTAATATTTTTTTTTTTTAGTTTTCAGTGGACATAACATCTTTATTTTATTTTATGTGGTGCTGAGGATTGAACCCAGCGCCCCACGCATGCCGGGCGAGCACATTACTGCTTGAGCCACATCCCCAGCCCCTATGTCTGATCTTTAATACATTATTATCTATCATGATCTCACAGTAGTTGAAGATTAAATTTAGATATTTGCACAGGAAGACTATTCAAAACATTTCTTGGAAGTGAAGTCTTGAAACATTAATATCTGGGAATAAATACTAATAATTTTGCACTCTGGAAAACTGCATTGAAAAAAATGTCTAATCAGTATTTCCTAATAAGTCATTAGTTTCAAAATATTTTTGCCAAATAAAAATAATTGAGCATGAAAAACATAAATGTATTTATTTTTATGACAGTCTAAAATTTAGAGTTAGTATGTAAATGCTAACAATAAAAGTTACTACAAATATGCTTTCACAAGCAACATAGATGTTATTTTGTGATCACATTCCCAGCTATTTATAATTATATTTTTATCAATGGGTGTTCTTAAGTTGCCAATAAAGCCATGTATAATTTATTTAATTAGATAAGAAATGTAATTAAGCACATTAACTCAGACAACAAGGCTTGGAGGTAAAGCAGTCAGGGACAAGTGCACTGTCATGCCACAGAAATGGTCCAAGAAGACCCCACTGCCTACAGCTTTCCCTGACTGCTGCCTGAACACTCTCCTGATGATAGTTTTGTATCTGGCAGCCAATATATTCAATATATATCACTTTTTGCATTGTGTTGAGTAATAGATGTACATATATGTAGGAAATAGAAATGTCATATTTATCTTTCTAAATATATAGTATATATATTTTATATACATATATATGTATATATCTGTGTGTGTGTATATATATATATATATGTCTCTGTGTGTGTGTGTGTGTGTGTGTGTGTATGTATATATATATATATATATATATATATATATATCTTTAAAGCTTTTTAACTCACTACACTTTCTCAATGGTACTTTAAATCTCATTTTATTACCAAAAATTTTCAACACTTAATGAAGCAAAGCAAAATATAAGCATGCTACTTTTATATAGAAAAACGGATTAAGGAACGAAAATAGGATGAACTGAAGCTCAGCTTAAATGACACAAAGCAAGCATTTATAAGGGACAGAGTGCTCTGCATAATTGAAGTAGAAGACTGATTCATATGCTTAGACATTTCATCAAAGTAGTTTACCTCGTGGCCTCCTTTACAGAGGATTTGGTAGTGCCAAAACTCTTCTCTCTTAATGTTTAGGTCCACCTAGGTCTGTAAGAACATCAGGTTTCCTATCCTCACTCCAAATTTTGTACCTGAGATATCTTTAAGTATATATATATATATGGAGTTTCCATATGTTGGGAAATTGTTCATAAAACTAAACAGTGTTCTGAATATGAACAATATAATAATTTTAGTGGACTTGATGAGAGGTTCTAGAGAGGGACATACATGGCTGGAAATGATTCCCTGTATTTCTGCAGCTGGTTCCTGTGTTCTAGTCAAGAGACTAGATGGAAACACAGAAAAAATTATATTCATAGCTTCTTTACTGAAACCACCCACTCATTGATATCCCAGGAAGAAAGGGTTATAAGATTAGAGAGAATGCTAGCAATACTATATCCCTGGGAACATTCTCTTGTGGTATAAAGACTGCAGTTGCCTCCTGTGGGTTCCATGCAAAAGCTGATTGACAGACACACCCACCAGGACTCATGACCCCCGTGGAATTGTTTCTAAGAGGCAGTGCGAAGACAGAGCCAGAGCCGAGTCAGAGTCAGACCCCCACCCTCTTCATTCTTTGGCATATCTAGGTTTACATGCTGAAGTAGCTGAGAACTGAGAGTTTACTTCCTCTGGGGATTGACAATTCAGTACAAGGAAGTCAGAAATACGTTTTGTGTATGTGTATGCCGGACGCATAAAGGTAGCATATGAATACCATTAAAACCGGCATCCTAGAATAGAAAAGGGTTCTATCTGGAGAAATGCAGAACACCGTTCCTATTACACTGTGGCAGATTTGAGAGAAGTATATGACTACAGAGAGCTAAATCCTTCAAGAAATAAAAACTAAAAGGCTTCAATTTCACTGAGAATTCAAGGGCCAGATGAGATTTTCAACATGTGTACAAGTGTAAATTGTACTCAGTTGCGTTCTTTTTTCTACTAATGTTTTTTTTTTCCTCTATTAGGAATTTATACTTGATGGTAGAATAATATAGTATACATTAGTACACAGATGAACATTTAAAACAATCTATAAATGTTGTGAAGCACAGGTAAAAAATCTGCAAAAAGGAATTAGTATTGCTCGAAAAATGGAGAGTGAATAGTGAGACACTTCAGGCTGATGGAGAAGGAATGGCAGATAAACAGCTGCAGTACATTTGAAAAGCTTGTGCACATGTTTATTACTATTTGAGTCAATATAAACCAGATATCAAATATATAATATATTACATACTTATATCATCTATAAAAGTTGATATTATATAATTATTTAAATATGTGACATATATGGAAGTATATAATATATACTTATCATCTATGGGTGTGTGTGCATCCCTATTCTTTTTCTAGCTCTACCCATTTAGAGTCTTTTGACTAAGGAGATGGAGAAATAATTACTTTCAGATTTGGTAGGTATATTTTAAAATGCATCAAAAATTCCATCCACATTATGCTAATGCTTTTAAGCTAATCATGAAGGAAACACACACACACACACACACACACACACACGGAGTGTTTCACATTTCGGCCTCTTTCCCAGACACCATCTGTGTGTAATCCTAACAAGAGTGCCATAAAGAAGAAGATGGGATAAAGCTGTCCCCCACATGATTGCCTCCTACCTGCCCTGATCATGAAATAATCCACACTCCTCCCATTGCCAGGGGCCCTCGCCCTGGAGCCTGAGTGGGCCAGTGAGACTGCCTCCACCAAAAGTGTCAGAAGAAACACTCCCTGACTTCACGTTATTAACATGCTACCTATTTTCTGGGTGATCTTAAGATGCTCTCATGCAATCTAATCACTGGGCTGGGAGGAAACCACGCAGTCCTGTGGTGAGTGCTACAACAGAGACCCCTGATGAGAACCAAGGCCAACCTCCAGAACTGTGAGTGATCCAAACTTCAGACATCCCACTCCCAGCCTTCCAGCTACCTGCAAATTGGAGCCATCCCAGCCAAAAGATGAGATGGGCTGTCCAGCCCTGCTTATGATGCATCAATAGAGTACATGGAGGCGTTGCTTTAAGAACCAGGATTTGGGCGAACGCATGCAATCCCTGAGGTTCAGGAGGCTGAGGCAGGAGGACTGACATCAGTTCAAAGCCTGCCTCAGCAACCATAAGGGCCTAACCAACTCAGTGAGACCCTGTCTCTAATAAAATACAAGACTGGGCTGGGAATATTGCTCAATGGTTGAGGGCCCCTGAGTTCAATCCCCAATATCAACAAAACAAAACAAACAGGATTAGGAACATATGTTATTAAAGGATAGCAGCAGCATAGTAGCGCCACCTAGTGTCCTTAAGGGAAACAGTAGCCCAATATCTCTGGCTAGAACATGTCAGAACCAGGGAGGAAGGAGGTCCAGGTCACCTAGTCTCAAGTCCAGTGTGCTTCCTCTATTTCACCTTGGACAGCATGTAAGGGTTCCTTTCTGTGATTAATGAATCATAAAACTGATTTGTCCATTAATAATATTAACATTTATTCATCTTTGTTGACTCACTAAAGTCTAATAAAGCTATAAAACATAGAGAATACACAGTATTTTGAAAGTCTACATTAAAAATCCAAATACAATTACCATTAGCCTAATGAGAGATGATAACATGTTAATGGTAAAAGTCATCTTAAAAGAATGGTAAGGATTAACAAGTTATGAGTTACTTTCAAAATTAAAAGTGTGTGTGTGTGTGTGTGTGTGTGTGTGTGTGTAGCTCATCTTTTCAAATCGTACACTTTTTTTTTTTCTCCAATCCCTGGGGATTGAACCCAGGGCCTCACACATGCTGGGCATAGATCTTACAACTTGTGTCTACACGTAGGTCAAATGCATCATCAAATGACCAGCTTATCAGACTGAAGGAATTCTGTTCAGGGAGACAAAGATGAGCACTTACTCTCTCTCCTTCCACAGGATTTCTTGGAAGTCTTCCAAAGGCAGCTGCCAGGCTGAGACTTTAGTCACTGCATTCTCTGGGGACAGGTTCCCTGCTGGCAGTCTCAGCCCAGGCTTCATGGCACAGCTTCCAAAACCACCCTTCCTGAACAAATCAGTGCAATCCGGATTTGGTTTCATCTCCTCATTTAATCTTAATGAATCAAGAACCACACCTTCTTCCTGAGAAAAGGAAAACATAATCCAATTATTGTGTTGAATATTTTAGACTCAGGAGAAAACTCATAAGCAAAACATTCTCAAAGGAAAATAAATGTTGTGATAAACATCAAATCTATATTTGCATTTCATTATCATTCCCTAAGGGTCATATCATGTGACCCAACAAAATCACATTCTCCTTCAAACTTATTTCTTTCTGTATTCTAACATTATTATAAAACAATTTCTCCAGGGGTCTGCTTTAGCTTGCAGTTTGTCTTCTTTTCCTAATCACAACTAAAAATAAACCTGGGTAAATTTGAATAGATGTAGAGTTTTTTATAAACTGATTAATTCTTTTTTAAAACTTATTTTGTCACAAGGCCCTTGAGAGTTTCAAAGTAAAAAAAAAAAACAACTGATTTTTTAAAACATTTTTTTGAAGGATGGGATAGAAAGAATTAATTTTCAGGAAGGTCCTGAATGTTTTAATATGCATGCTTGTTTAATTTTAATTCACTAGCCAGATCTCACATAGAAATTAAGACATTTTAATAAACATGGAAATCAATTACCAGGACAGCACACTGAACCAAAAATCCTGTGTAATAATTCCAAAACTCCGTTGAACTCATGTTGTGGATATTTGTTTATAATTTAAATTTGACCTGACTTATGAGAATTAAATAGAAGAAAGCTAAGTGCAATTAAAATTTCAAAGATACTTGATTTGTAGTATTTTCTTTTTAAGATACTATGTGAACACCAAGTTACCTAGTATTATCCATGTCTTAATCGTATTCATAATTAATATTGCAATTATTTACAATACTTTAAAAACAATAAAATGAGTCCTGTACTTCATTTTTAAGGTCTAAGAAAAAAAATCATTGGTTAAGTAAAGTGTTCACCTAAGTTCTATGTTCACAGGTTTTCTTCTTGTGTGTCCAGAGCTAACAGTGAAACTTGTCAAAGTAAAGAAACCAAGTGAAATTTCTTCAACAGAAAACATTTATGTTCTTGCAATCATAAGGCATTTTATGTATTTTTTCCAAAATAAAACTTTGAATAAATACATCTATGTATTATTTGTTCTTAACACTAATGACACAAAGATATTCCAAATGAAAGTGCAAGAATTTAAGAATTTCCCAGCATAATGTGTGTACAGAAAATCTTTCATTTTCTCATACACAGTCTAGTGACTTCTAATAATAAAGAAATATTTTTGTGGATTTATGGCACATTATATTGACTACATTCCTGTAGCCAATCTCTATTTCCAAATTTATATATTAACACAATTGAATTTGGAGAACATTTCCCATTCCTAGGAAGATGTACATAAAGGTACTAGCAGCCTGCATTGTCAAGGTAAGCAAAAGCAATTAGAAGACCAAACCAGTAGAAATAATCATGTTATTTCAGTCTGTTGAAATTCTTCATTTGCAATGGGATCTAGACTATATCTAACATAAATTGTAAACAGTATAAAAAACTTAAGATTTTAGATAAATTCTAAAGCTGCAAGATGTTGACCAACAGGTTTTTAGAGATGGAATTTCATAGATGGGGTAACAATATGATTTTATGGACCAAGCTTTCATGAGTTTCTAAAATTTCCCTAAGTATGTCCCTAAGCACTTACCAGGTCATAAAAAGGGGAGGAGATTATTGATAAATGAATGTATGAACTACTAAAACACATTTTTTTAGAAACTTTATTTTATGCAGAATTCCCATAAATCTCAAGATGCAAACAACTCTAGAAAATTCCAAGTATGAATCATGGTATGTATTCTTTATATTTGCCCAAAGTTATCTTTTTCCAAGTAGCGAGGCAAGTCTAAAGAATTAAGCAACAATCTCCTCTAATAATGTATCATTATTGACACACTTAGGGTGAATGGAGAGAAATCTCTCCAACTATTTTCTGTTCACATTTTTTAAATGCTGCACCATTTTTTTGCTATATGTTAGTAAAGTCACAATATGATTAATCGTGTTCCTGAAAACTCCATACCCATCCCTGATAGCTCAGAGCAGGGCTGTATTTGGAGATCGGGTCTTTCAAGCAGTGATCAAGTTAAAAGGGGGCATTCGAGAGGAATTAGTGATGCTGTCCCTGTAGGAAGAGGAAATCTGGACACAGAGAAGAGATGAGGTGAAGACACAGGGAGAAGACCCTACAAGCCAAGGAGAGAGGCCTCAGGAGAAGAGGATCCTGCAGACACCTTAGTCTTGGACTTCTTGCCCCTAGAACTGTGGAAGAGTAAATCAGTGTCGTGTGGCCCACCCAGATTGTGGCCCTGCTGGCCCAGAGAGAGGCACTGCTGGGTTTGTTCCTGTCCCTTTGCCCCAGGGGTCTGAACAACGTTCAAAGTGCAGCGATGTCTGGATTCCTGAGAGGATTTTTTCTTACCTTACTCTTCGTGTCCTCCTCCTCAACAAGTTGTCTTTTCTCCAAACCGATGGAGCCACACATTGCTGAACTAGTTTGAAGCTGTTCTTTCCGGTGGCGAGACCCTTCAAAGCCAGGAAGCTCCAGGTCCGGGGTTACTGTGGCTTCTGTCACCTCCTTTTGAAGTGACAGACTTTGCTTCTTTTTCAGTGCGCTAAGCTCCTTCATGGCCATCTCTAGTTTTATTCTGAGTTGTCTTCCTTCCTCCCTGGCACTGTTCCTCTCGGCTCGAACTTTACTCCATTTTTCTCTCCAGTTGGCAGTGCAGTCTGACCACCAGCGCATGGTCTTTTCCATCTGAGCCGCCCTGGCCTTGACTTCCTCAAGTTCGCGCCGGCGGAGTTCCTCACAAATATCCCATTTGTTGGTGTTGCAGGGATGAGCACTGAAATCACAGGCTGCAGGAGAGGATAGCCCACAAGGTGGCAAGCAGGAACCACAGGTGTCCCTAGGGCAGGGGCTAGGAGCTTCCTTGTCACAGCGTGGCTTGATCGACGACTGTTGCATCTGGAAGATTTGAGTTTCTTCAATTAATCGATGAATGGAATCTAGGTTCATATTTGTCTTTCAAGGCCTAGGAAAGGACATAATTACACATTTGAATTTCCATTGTCATTGTTAGATCAAGCCCTATACTGAGAAAACAAATTGAAAAACAAAGCAGCTTTTCAATATTGCATACTTTCTCTCCCAGTATAACCAAAATTATAGAAGAATTCATGCATTTGTAATTGCAACATTGTCCATCACAAAATTAAAAAACTGGAATATTTGTTGTCTGCTAAACTACACAATAGTCTCCTTTGCTCCTGCTAACTAAACCCAATTCCTTGAAGTTGAATGAAGACTCTATTCCTCTCTGTGTGCAGAAATCCTTATGAAAACCCCAGAGGACAAACCATGATTAGTCTCCTTCTTCCCTAATGATCTCCACCTGGGGGACTCTTTGCTAGTCTCAAGACAGGCAGGTATCTCTGCTCAGAAGAGAGCATCAATATGAAAAGCTCTCACTGCTCTGCTTTCTTCCTACCTGAACTAGGATATGGTTTGGAAAAGCAAGGTGAAGTCCCTTTCATAATATGTAAATTGAGAACAAGACAGATGAAGAGAGACATTTCATGACTGAGATGCTGCTTAAAGCCTAGAATGCATACCTCCAGTTTCTTTGTCAGATGAGAAGGATTACCTTTATTGATTTAAGCTATGATCCTTGAGTTTCCTGTTGATTACAGTCAGAAGCATATCTACCTAATACAAAAACTAATTTCCTACCATGATAAACATTGTGATAAGCTCTAAGAATAAAATATTATAAATAAGATGTGGCCCTTGTTGTTGAAACTTCTGCAGTCTAATGGATGACACGAATACATACAAATTTAAAACATATAATTTACACTATAAAACTGTGTTTATTTTTTCAATTGCTTTTTGGTATATATTTGTCAATTTAGTGCTAGATTTTGGGGATATGTTCAAGGTGTATTGCTAGTTGTGACTATCTCCCACAAATGTAGATGTATCCCTGAATTGATAACACTAAAAAATCATTTCAAAGCTTTGTAAAGGAAGAAAAATAAAATTTCCATATATATACCAAATTACAAAGTAATTTGTAAAAGCATATCATTTTACAAACATGTGTACTTATTACTTTGTCTAATATAGCTATATTGGAAACATAATAAGTAACATTTTTAAAAAATAATTGCTAATACTTGAATTTTCAAATTAATACAGTTTCATGGTTACCAGTTTTTGTTGTTTTTATTCTCAGATATAATTTTCTGGTGTAAATAATTATAGATGATATTTTATGTGCATGATAGTAATTCCTCTCACTCTTCTTTCATTTGCTTTTATATAGTTACAGATCATAATCCATCTTCTTATGACCCATATATTTAAGAACTGAATAACTTAATAACTGATTTATTATAGTCATTTACTTATAAAATAAGCCTATGTCCATTAAAAAGACTACATAATATTTTCTAAAGACTATACAATTAAGTAACTTTATAATACTCAAGTTAATTACTATAATATTAAAATTAATGTGTATTAACTTTATTTGTAAGGAAAGAAAAGCACATTTTAATAAGTACTTTATAGTGATGCCAAACCAATTTACTCCCTATTATAGTACTTACTGAAATAATGTAAATTCATGGTTGTAATTACGTGATGGCATCTGTTCATCATGTTTGAATTAGAGCTGACTGGAGTAATCCATCCCTACACATTTACTATAATTCAGAGGACATAATAATAAAACTGACCACAGTTTTCTGATAATTAATAAATCAATATCAATATAAAAAGGAAGAAACGAACAAAAGAAATTCATAATTGGAAACATACACACACATATTTAATTACATTTTCTTTCTGTTGAAATTCCAAAATGAACACAGAGAATTTAATTCATCATATTAAATTTAAGTTTATCCTTGCCATTTTTCAAAACAAATCAGTATCATAAAATTCTAATGTCCTTAAAATGTCTCATTAACTTTTATTTCACTAGTATTTTGAAGACTCCGTAATTGGATTCTGGTACAGTCCGATCTTTCCCACCAATTAACTCTGTATTTTTTCCACATCTAACTAAATAAAAATGAGTTTGGTTTAATCCTTCAGTCCTTGAACTTAAAATAGTATTTCCTATTCCAAAGAGTTTTCTCCAAGCAAAGATGACTTACTTGAGGTGGAGATATTCAACATCTCTGTGGATTCACTTAAGTAATTGTTTTCCCTATATATACACGTTCATCCTCTGTGATTTATTTAAGATGACTGCATAAGTATTTGCCAATAATTGTGGCACAAGGTCTTTGATGTAAGAGAAAACATTTTAATGCTATTGACTTTGGTTTCTTGTACTTATTTCTGCATTTTAAAAAAAATTCTCAATTCTCAGGCTACCATGATTACTGCAAATATTTTAATATTGTACATTATCAAATAAATAAGATGTGATAGGAATATTAAATGCAATGTCCATCCAATATTACTAAAGATTATATTTCTGGCCAAAGAGGAGCTTAATGTATAAGATGGTGGGATCTTGAGTATATTGGTTCTCATCCTGACTCTCCCCCATTTTGGAGAAAAGGTCTTGGACAGATGACGCAAATGGCCTTTGACTCAATATCCTTGTTTGTAAATGGGACAGAGACGGCATGTATTCAATAGGACTGCTTTCTTTTGACTGCTGAATAGAACTTCACCTGCAGATTGGCTCACACAGCATCTCTCTCCAAGGTTTCTCTTAGTACTACAAGTAGGAGTTTCTCTTAGTACTACAAGTAGGAGTCAATAGTACTGTTACTGGAGTATTGTCACATTTAATTTTTTTAGTTTATTTTCTCTGTTTTGAAAGATAAATAGTGTCTTTTAAAAAACAGGAGAACATAAGGAAAAAAAAATTACTCACAATAGCGTTCTGAATTTCACGTAACAGAAGCCCCCACCTCACCTTGTCAAAAATCTACAGCTTCAAAGCATTATCCATTTTCACTGCAGCACAATGATATCCATTTTGGATATTTTTATGCTAAAGTATCTCTTATCAGATCACATCACCATTAGTCTGCTGATGCTGACATCATCCTTTGAGTTCCTTCAATGGCCTCATCACAGCTTAAAAGAAATACTATCAGCTCCTCCAGTTGTCATTCCGATCTCTATGTGTCTTGCTGCAGCCACCTGGAGCTACCTTCCTTGCAGGACCTCCCCTGCGTGTTCAGCTCTAGGCCATCTGGTTGCTATGCGGGGGCACACCTCCCTCCCTCCCTGGCATCCCTTCCCCAGCTTCTCTCCCTCCAGGTAGAAGCTTCTGCTTGACTGCTGATAGGACCGATAATCCTGCTACCCCAGATGTTCCAGAGGCCCAAGTCTCACAGGAATGTCTACACTGGGGCTCCTCTGTGATAGTGGCTTCTGCCATCCTGGGATATTGCTAATAACCAAAAACAAGAAATAAATTAATCACGAATTTTAGCTAAGTCTTTAAAAGCAACACATAGTGTATTTTGATCCAAAATGTCTCCATTTACTTGGTTAAGTCTCTCCCAAGTGACATTTTATGTATTTTCTGAAGAATGAAGTGGAACAGAAAGAAAAGCCTTTTTGGCAGAAGTTACATCACCATGGCAGAACAAAATAGTATCCAAAGGGATTTTTTTTTTTAATTTACAGTTATTGCTTCCTCTTAACCTACAGAAAATGCATTCTAATGAAACCTTTCCCATATTTGTTTTTCTTTAGAAGGAGAGGAGCTTTCATGCATGCACAACAATAGCAAAAACCATAGCAATGAGAGAACAGAGTAATACAGATTCAAAGCACAAGCCTAAAGCAATGATTGCAATTGTGGCCTTATACTCTGACTAAAGAAGAAGAGGAAGAATTGGTTTCTGATCTATGAGAAAACAGCACATTATATTCTAATGTGTGGCCTGCAAAACACACACATGTGACTTGTATGAAAGCATATATATTTTGTTTGGATTGAAAACATAAAAATAATGTATTCTGGGGATGCTGTGCAAGAGAACACTGAATGCAAAACGTGAAGACAGCAGATTTGACAGCAGAGAGGAACCGTGATAGTGAATGGCCCCAGACACTACTGCAAGGCGGCTCAGGCTCTGCTCCTGGTTAAATGTTGTACTTAAAATTTATCTTTACACTGTGGCAAATTGCATGGAAAATTAGAGTCCATGCTTATTGTTGCAAATGAAAGACTTTGGAATTGTATAAAGGCAGAAAAAATTCCATAGTCAACTAAAGAATGTAAAATAAATTTGATAATTATTTAAAGCTTATATATTTTCCTTTCCAAAAGCATGGTATTATAAAATAAACATAAACACAGTAAAACATGCCTATTTGTGGTTTCCAAGAGTCATAATTAAATTATAAGTTACTTGGATTATTCATAGAAATTACCTTTATCATTAGAATTAACATGGGATTCATACAATGAGCCTCACCTTTTATGACTTTTCTATTCATTTTTTTATTCTATCTCTTCTTTCTCGTGGCTCCCTGTTCGTGGGGCATCACTGCTTCAAATCAACACTGGCCAAGGTTTACAATAGAAATTATCTTTAAAAAATTGTGACAAGAATAATGCTTTTGATAATGTTCACTGATTAAAAATTAACTCCATTTCTTTTAAAATAAGCTATTTCAGCCGGGCACAATGGCGCATGCCTGTAATCCCAGCACTGGGGAGGCTGAGGCAGAAGTATCAGGAATTCAAAGCCAGCCTCAAGAACCTAATGAGGAGTTGAACAACTCAGAAAGACCCTGTCTCTAAATAAAATACAAACTAGGACTGGGGGTGTGGCTCAGTGGTTGAGTGCCCCTGAGTTCAATTCCTGGTACCAAAAAAAAAAAAAAAAGCACTATTTCAGAATAATTTTTCCTTGTGATGATATTCCTATGTTTTCTATGCTTTAAGAAATGCCAAATTTGGGCTGGGATTGTGGCTCAGCGGTAGCGCGCTCGCCTAGCACTGGCAGGACCCGGGTTCAATCCTCAGCACCACATAAAAATAAAGGCATTGTGCTGTGTCCATCTACACCTGAAAAATAAATATATATTTTTTAAAAAGAAATGCCAAATTACATGCAAATAATAACTTTATAAGTTATTATTTTTTTTTTATTATTTTGGATATTTTTATGCTAAAGTATCTCTTATCAGATCACATCACCATTAGTCTGCTGATGCTGACATCATCCTTTGAGTTCCTTCAATGGCCTCATCACAGCTTAAAAGAAATACTATCAGAAAGTAACCAGTCTGATCTATCTGGAATACAAATTGAGGAATAAAGAGAGATTCCAAAGTCCACAAACCATTTTAAAGGTGTCAATGCATCATTTGTAATGAATCTTAGGAAAATAGAATTCCTGTTTTATAGATCATCTTGAACACTTTATAGTACTTTTCCTGCAGAGTACAAATTTATGCCCAATTTAAAATTTCTTGGTGGATACATTATTTACTACTCTAATTTAGCACTTGGAGTGCCAAATTTTTTAAAAATCTGTTTTAAAGTATTCCTGAAATTTCTCACCACTGTACAAATTCTGAGGCATAAATATTTGAGTTTAACAGCTTAAGTACATTTATATATATAAAATATAATTGTATATATATTATATTATGTATATTATATATAATATTGTAAATATTATATATTCTCATATAAATAAAATATATATTATATATATGACATCTATACTACTTAGTACCTATTTGTATGAAAACCTGACACCGGTTGAATTTTCCAGCATTTTTTAACATTTATGTTCTCCTCAAAGTTTTGTAAACAAAATCACAAACTAGTTTAATATACAATATATTCCAACTTAATAGTGCCAAATAAAGAGTCAAAATATTCCTTAATATCTTAAGCCAAAAAATGAAGTTAATATTAGTTATACTAGAAGTATAGAGCTCCACCAAACCTTTTTTCAATATATAAATATGAATACCTTTAGCATAACTTCCAGGTGGCTCACAGATAACATGCACACTTTATGGAAAATAAAGCTGTGCAGGTCTAGCAGTGGCAAAAGCTTCTACCACTTTTCAAAGTTGAACAGATGACTTCTTCTCTGGAACTTGCATCACACTGAAAGCCTGTCTTGTGTGACCTCCACAGATTAGAGAGGACAGTACAACTGCTTTCATAAATTTCGGTTAAAAAGAACTTAAAATAAGAGCACATAGTAGACAACTTGAAATTATGATTATGAATGTATATGATGATTGTGGGTCACAGGATGAAATAATTCCTAGCATAATTCCACTACAAATGAGGTGGTGCTAAGATGGTGCTTATGCTTTCCAAGACTGGGCTTTTATTTTTAAAACTTTTCGTCTGTTTTAAATTTAAAAGCCATTTATTTTTTAAAATTATAGACTTTTAAAACATTGAATTCATCAACGCTTTCCAGTATTTGTGTGTATCTCTCAGTATACCCCATGACTTTCCTATGCATTTTTTTCTTTTTAAATATTTTTTGTAGTTGTAGATGAATACAATAACTTTATTTTATTTATTTATCTTTATGTGGTGCTGAGGATCAAACCCAGGCCCTCACACTGCTAGGCAAGGGCTTTACCACTGAGCTACAACCCCAGCCCCTTTCCTATGCATTTCTTAAGTGAAATTCCCAAGCCATTTACCCCATTCACGTTTCATCTTAAAGAATATATAAGGTTAAGTCAGAGGTTCTTCACGGATCTGGCTATGTTTGATACTGAACATGAGACACGGCTCTCTGTGTCAGTATGATTCAATAACATTTTCTCACACCCATCTGATGGAGTGTGCACACCGCCAAGTACTCTGCTAGATGTCCGGAAATTTTCTCAGGCTTAATCATGAGTTTTGGTGCGTGCTTGCCAAATGACTGTCATATTTATCTTTGGAAAGCAGTTACAAATTTTTCAATAAGTAAAATTTATTCTTAATGTCTGTTTCATTTTCCCAACAGTACATTCTTTGTACTAATAATCCAAACTGGGTAAAGGAATTCCACATCAAAAAGCTAAAAGAAAAACATGGATTCAGAGCAGAAATTGTAGAATATATTTAGACTTTTATGTGCTACACCTATGCATATTTCCAAATACTTTGTTGTTTACTCTGCTTCTTACTAAAACAAATATATTTGTGCATTTTTGCTAATTTTTCTTATGTATAATCTAAAATTTAATTTTAAATGTAAACAGTAATATTATACTGATACCAGAGAAAAAAATTTACCCTTTTAAAATAGGAATTATATCAAATTAAAAGTGTTTTTAAAAGCCCAGTTCCACAAAATTACTTCAGATGCTATATGGACCATCTAAGAAAGATGGGTCAATATAGGTTAATTTTAGACAAGAGAAAGATCAGATTTATGGAACCAACACTGAGCTTCAAGAGTAGGGTAGACAGAAAGGCAACATTTCTGAAGTACCCCTAAGAAGTCATATAAGATTGTCCTTCCTGCCTGAGTGGTTGAGTAAAACAGTATTTTAAAAATAATAAGAGTTAATTTGTAACTTATTTATTCTGTATATTAAACAGTACTATTATAGAACAATTTAAGTTTAGCTAAGAAACAAATGACAACCCTTAAAATAATTAGCTTATCTTATAAAGTGAGATACTAGTCTCCTATTTCTGTTGCAGCAATAAATAAATTGCTAAACCATACATTTAGCATATTAAAACAATGGATATTGCAGGGCGTGGTGGCACATGCCTGTAATCCCAGCAGCTCAGGGAGGCTGAGGCAGGAGGATCATGAGTTCAAAGCCAGCCTCAGCAACAACAAGGTTGCTAAGCAACTCAGTGAGAGCCTGTCTCTAAGTAAAATACAAAATAGGGCTGGGGATGTAGCTCAGTGTTAGAGTGTCCCTGAGTTCAATTGGGGGGGGGAGCGGGGGGCGGGAAGCAGCAGATATTTATTATCATACAGTTCTGAAGTTCAGAAGCCAAAATAAATCTCACTGAGATAAAGTGAAGAGGGTCAGGGCTGGCATTCCTCAGGGCCCTAAGCAGGCAGGGAGTCCCTCTGCCCTTGCAACTTCTCAAGGTCGTCCACCTCCTTTGGCACACAGCTCCCTCCTCATCTTCTCAGAGTTGTATTAACTCTTGAAATCAGTTTTGTATGTTTTTCTCAATGAGTTTAAAAGTTTGTTTTGCATGATGCAAAAGATATTATTTTATATTAGGCAAGGTTAGGTGTGTTGACCAATATCTGAAACATAATAACTGGCAGCAACATAGATTACTTCACATCTTTGAAAGTAAAGAGCTCTTGCCACTGTACCAAGTTGTTTCTTCACTAAATATTCAAACTGAGTATCAGTAGCCTGACCCAATACCACACACAGTGTGAGGTCTCATTAATGCTTAACTTTGGGTAAAGACCAAGAGAAAGAGTTTAGCTTCAACCCATCGTATCATCCAGTAAGGCTACAGAGTTTAGCAGCCAGGGCCACTTTTTTTTAAATATTTCTTGTGTAAAGACCATATGGATTGGATAAAGAAGAAAGTAGTGACACAAACACTCCATGTACTAATCTGACATTCTTGGCTTCAGAATAAGGTACTCTTGAAGCTCAGTTTTCCTCCATGAGCATAACATTAAATCACTTTTCAAAACAGAAAACAGAAGAATTAAAGTTAACATACCATGAAAGTGCCTTCCCAGACCCCATCAAACAATATAGAACATGTGCACCCATGTATTTAAATACATTTGTATATATAAATGTGTATGTGTATATATATATATATATATGCATATATATGTATAACTGGATTGTATATGATTTTAATATTTTAAGTAGATTAAACTGCATGTTTGTGCATATTTATGAATGTCTGCAGTGCTTGGAGAAAATAATACTTCTATGTCAAATTACTTTTATGTTTAGTCTGTGTGCACTACAATTATACAGGAGCAAAGACTTAAATCGAGTCAGTTATTTTCCAATATATTTTAGTTATGCATTCCTATATTTTATTATTTCACAGGGTCATACCATAGTTGTTAAGACTCTTATTTAAAAAAAATGTGTAGTAACTGCATAGGTAATCAAGTTGTCAATGAATTTTCATTTCATTATAGAGAATAAATTAAATGATAATCATTAAGATAACTTACAGTTATTTTTTACCTTCAAATCATGCTTGCTTAGTAAGCATGGATTATGCTGTAATAGAAACAAACAAAGCCCATGTATTTTTCCTTTGCAGTATTGGGAGTGAACACCAGGCCTCCCACACAGAAGGAAAGCACTAGACCACAGAGCTACTCCCCCATCCACAATAAGTTTTTGATTTGCTTTTGCCTTGCTGGGGATTGAACCCAAGGCACTCTAATTCAAAGCTACCTCCCCAGCCCTTTTTATTTTTCATTTCGAGACAGGGTCTCACTAAAGTGTCAAATCCAGTCTAAATTTCATAATCCTCTTTCCCAGCCTCCTGTCCAGTGGGATTACAGCATGTGTCACCACAGCCACTTTAGACCCTGTTTTTAAAGAGCAGACAAGTATAACTTCTTTGAAAAATCTGGTCAAGTAGATGCAAATATACTGTTGAAATAATTCATTAAATATTAACTCACTAAATAATAAATAGTAAGGAAAAAATTAATAGATTACTGATAATACTAACATTTTTCTATAAAAATATTCATACAATTTAATAGGAAAATGTACTGACTTCTAACATTAATTGAATAATCCTTGTTATCTTTTAATGCCATTGAATAACCTTCAAACTAACAATTAATTTATGACATTCAGATTCAGAATGAGAAGCCTTCTTAGTATATTTCAGAATCTATATAATACTGTGAACGTTGAATTCCAAACTGAAGTTTTTCGTTTGTGTCTTAGTACCATCTTGCCAAAAGACCCCTGAAAGAAGTGGCTCAATTGAGTTCTGGACATCAAACATAGGAATGGGTAAAAAGCCATTTTAAATTATAAGCATATGGATGGAATTCCCTTCAAATTACTAGTCAGATTAAATCTTAAGGGTAAAGAACACAAAACTTTGAGGTTTCTGCAACACCATACATCTGAAAAGTTACTCAGGGAATGGATCACCCAAAGACAGTTGAGAATTCACTCTGACTTTGAGAACACTAAGCTTCCCTCCCATTATTGAAATATTTGTACATGCAATTGAAATGTCATCTCTACTATGTTCTTTTGCCATAAACAGTCATGAAACTAAATATTAGATAGTTGAGATACAGTTAGTTTGTGGATTTTTTTTTAATATTCTGGAAGAAAAAAAAACCAGAAATCAGAAAACTCCAAGTAAGAGATCTGTATGCATAATTTAAAAAATGCAGATCTTTAATGATTTAACCTATGCTTTCTCATTTAAACCATAGCAATCTTGTCCAAGTAATTATGTTTTTGGCTGGTAGGCACTGCATAGTAAGTGGGTAACAGGAAGGAGATAAATTAGGGCATTTTATGCTTGAGTTCACTGCCCTCTCAATAATACTATTTTGTTATTGTCCTCAAAATGATATTTTTAAAAATTGGCTTATAATTTTTATCACATAATAATCTAAATAAGATGTTAATGTCAGAAGGAAACATCAGAGAGTATTTTAGCTATTTAAATTTTAAAGCAGTTATGATTATAGTTTTAGAAAATGGAAACTTTCATTGTTCTCTTTCATTGTTGTGATTGCAACTTCCTTCTATATACTGATATCTAACATATGTGTCATATTTTTAAATACATAAAAATATAAATAAACATACATTCAGTGTACATTTAACCTGGCAAGTGACAATCCATTAATATATAGCCTTAAGATTTTAATAGAACTTAAAGTTGAACTATATTTGTAAGCAAAACAGTGAACAAATGTTGGGTTTCAGGTGTACTATGAGAATTAGTAAGAAGGGTCATAGGTGATGGTGAGACTGGGCATTCTGGATACTACAAAGCAATGATGTCTCAGAGGTCTGCGTGATGGCAAGTCCTGGCAGTGTGGTGGAATGTGTAACACGGAAATGGAAAAGGCTAGGTCAAATGTGAACCCACTGTAACTCTGAATTCCCTCTCAGACTAGAATATTCCACTGGGAGGCCACTCTGCGGTCGGCATTGTGCAGGGTGCTGGATGTGAGGCGCTGTGTCCTGGTGCAGCTCCACACCTACAGGGAAGCTCCCGCGTGTTCTAGGGTGTGTGGACCCCCAGTGCCACACTGAAATTTTCGTGGATCACAGTTTCAATTTTATCTGCATGCGTTTAGGAGCTATGTTGTTCTCTATGTGTTTTTTTAAGCAAATCTTTACCCAGTATGTTTTTCATTATTTTATGGGGGGTGATTGATAATACTAATTGATAGTTGAAGGAAGTTAGTTACTTGTTGAGCTTTTTATTAGTAGTACATATCTTGCTCATGTTTTTATTTATTTTATCTTGTTTTATTCACTTGCCAACACCTGACTTTTTTATTTTTTTTAATTTATATATGACAGTGGAATGCATTACAATCCATATTATATATATACAGCACAAATTTTTTCCCATATCTCTGGTTGTGTACAAAGTATGTTCACACCAATTCGTGTCTTCATGCATGTACTTTGGATAATGATGTCCATCACATTCCACCATCATTTCTAACCCCACACCCTCTCCCTTCCTGAACTCTCACCCATCTGCCCTATCTAGAGTTTGTCCATTCCTCCCATGTTCCCCCTCCCTACCCCACTATGAATCATCCTCCTTATATCAGAGAAAACATTCAGCATTTGGTTTTTGGGGGATTCACTAACTTCATTTAGCAGCATCTTCTCTAACTGCATCCATTTACCTGCAAATGCCATGATTTAATTCTCTTTTATTACTGAGTAAAATTCCATTGGGTATATATGCCACATTTTCTTTATCCATTCATCTATTGAAGGGCATCTAGGTTGGTTCCACAGTTTAGCTATTGTGAATTGTGCTGCTATAAACATTGATGTAGCTGTGTCCCTGTAGTATACTGTCTTTAAGTCCTTTGGGTATAGATCGAGGAGAGGGATAGCCGGGTCAAATGGCAACCCCCTGACTTTTAATGAGTATGTTAAGGATATTAAGGCATTATTGATACTTTGGAACTGGAGTCTGCCTTTTTATTGTTTGTTTTCTGTTTCTTATTCTATTTCTTCTCCCCCTCCTCCCCCTCCTCCTCCTCCTCTCCTCTCCTCTTCTTCTTCTTCATTGTTGTCATTGTCTTCTTTTCTGCCGATTGTTATTCAAACATTGTTTTTTTTTTAATCCACTTGCCTGATGTTTTGAGTATATCACTTTGTCCAGATTTCATAGTGGTTGTCTAGAAATTAAAATATGTAAATATGACATACAGCCCAGTGTAGAAAAACTACTTTGTTTAGGCCATTTCACTTCTTTAAATATCACTTTCTTGGGTATACAGTGGTCTTGATTCTTATTTAAATAATCAGATCTGTAAACCAATGAGGAGAAAGTGTTTTCTCATATACATGATATTTCCACTGCATAGTTGTTCTTCCCTGTTTTCTGATGCTCCAGGAAATCTTCACTCGTTTTGTCTTTCCTCCACCTGAAGAATTTCCTGTGGCCAGTCTTTAGGGGAAGGTCTGCTAACGGTAGCCTCCTCAGCTTCTTTCATCATATGTCTTTGCTTCCTGTTCCCAAAGCACAGTTTTGTACTTCATACCGGATGGTTCCTTTCACTCAGCCCTTGAAGTGTGTCCAGGGCTCCAGGTGAGGAATTCACTGTGGACTGCTGGAATCTACATCCCACTTGGCAATGCCAAGAATCAAAGAAAGCCAAAAAATATTTACAAAAGAGCAGAATTAAGGAGCTGGGGTTGTGTGGCTCAGTGGTAGACAGCTTGCCTCACACGCACGAGGCACTGGGCTCTAGCCTCAGCACTACAAAAATAAATAAAATAAAGGTATTGTGTCCATCTACAACTTTAAAAAAAGAGCAGAATTAGAAGAAAATAAAGCTAGAAGGAAATAAGATAATGCTACAGTAGTTAAGACAATATGATATTGGCAAATAAAAGAGATGGATACACTAATGGAAGAGAATACAAAATCTAAATACAGACACATTTCTTTTGAACCTGATTTATGACCATTCAATAGGGGAAATAGTTTTTCCTTTAACAAAAAAGTGCCAATTCAACAATACATTTACATAGAACTAACCATTGCATCACAATATGTAAGAGTAATCTTCCAAATAGAGTGCTCAGCCAGGAACAGTGGAGACACTCCTGTGTTCCAAAGACTGGAGGCTGAGGCAGGAAGATTTCAAGTTTGAGGTTAGTCTCAGCAACTTAGCAAGCCCTATCTCACAATAACAATAAAGACATAAAAAATTTGTCATAGGAAATATCATTCTGTCTTAGAGCTCCCCTGAGTTCAATCCCCAGTGCCACAAAAGAAAACAAAAATAAAATGCTCACCCAAATGCATAAGACAGAGAAATAAATCTTCTGTAAGTTCACTAAGAAAAACCACTCATGACATTACAGTAAGCAGGTTCTCTAAACAGGATAGCAAATATTAACCACAAAGTAAAATATTTGTACATTTGCTAAACTGTGTTTAACCTAAGATTTTCTGTTTAAAAGAAGAGATTATCAACAGAATGAAAATACAAACAGTCTCACTGGAGAAGGTATTAGCCATTCACGGAATGACTTGAAACTGATGAAGTCACACACTGCTAAGAGCCAAGTATATGATGCATGGCATTTTTGGTCGAAAGGTGACGCCAGCTAGCCATTGAGGTGATATGATTATGTTAAGATTTGCATTCATATGGATATTGGACTCCTGCTGTTCACCTAGGCCGGCTATGGGACTCCTGGAGAGTTCCCATTGGTTGGGGAAGTACAGTAGGAGGGAGTTCCGGGGGAGGAGCTCTCTCTGCGGGTCCGGGAGGAGGCCGCGTGGGTGGAAAAAATCTCTGCCCGGCGGTACCGGACATTGGCGGCAGTTTCAAAAAATAAACTTTGTTCCTGCTTGAGTGGCTCGTGATTTTGTGCCCAGCCAGACTGCGGCAACACACTGACCAGAAAACAAGATTTTTGAACAACATGCTACAGACGTGAAAATGCATTTTGTGAAAGACAATATTCCTGTAGTCGATGAACATATGGAATATCCTTATGCCATCTGTTACTAAGGAAATGCAAATTAAAACCACAATGGAAAACCGTAACCACAAGAGCTATCCTCATTGCATTTTTTCTAATAGCTCAAAATTGAAAGTATCCATTGTCTGTGAACTAAAAATGAACACATAAATTTTGCCATAGTCATGTGATGGGCAATTACATAACACAGATCAATGCTGTTGCCATGGGGATGAATTTCACAAACACACAAAATAATGCATTCTGCATATTCACATTTATAATGAGCCCCAAAGGAGGCACAAGTGTGCATGACAGAGGTTAGAGTTTTCCACTGCACAGGGGTGATGAGGAGGAGGTGGCATGGGGGACACTTCTAACAGGGCTCTGCCACTTGAGCTGGAGGGTGACTTCATGACTGCTCTCAAAAATCCATGAGCTCTATGTGCTTTGACTAAGTAACTTAAGTGAATCCACCAACATTGAATCTAAACATTGAGATCACCAGAAAGCAGCCGCATGCCAGAGATGTCTTTATACATCCATCCAGATCTCAGCAGTCAGGGTGTTTCCAGGAGGGGCAGGAGACATGTGATAAAGAGCATCGTCATGCTTGGCAAGGTGAGCTCCTGTGAGAGTGCAGCCTGACCACAGAGCAGCACTGAGCCTTTGCTTGGTGGCTGAGGGGAGAGTATAAGGAGCAAGGACTTTCCAGACACACTGCGGGGGAAGAGCCTGGCCACAGGGCTGGGTCCACATAGTTCCTTCTCTTCTGCAAATTACATCAGCTCTGCCTGAAAGGAGATGCACTCCTCCAAAGGGTGGACAACCTCGGTGGGTCTAATAAGGTCTCCTCCAATAGTGTGGTTTATTATGGAAATTCTGAATGGTTCTAAAATGCAAAATTTCTCCAATAAATTCACTTAATTGCAGTAAAAGTTTGATGAGATTTATATATACGATACTATATATGTACAAATAACATATGTCACATGTACAAATTTCATCTTTGTTTTTATTGGAATTCAGTGACAATATACTGAAAAATTAAAAATTTAGCTCTTTTCTAATTGTCTCTTTAATACAAAGAAGCATGTTTGATTATACAAACACCCACATTAAGTTCTCCATATATGTTTTTGTCTTGTGAAATTAATACCCATTAAAAATACTATGTTCATATTATCAGAATTTGATTCTTAAATATACATCCTTTACTAGAAATAAGGCATGAATATCAGCAAACAAATGATTTGTATGATCTTTGAGAAGTCTCAGGACAAAGCAATCAACTGTCCTGTGATCCTATACAAACAGGCAACTGAGGTCATTTCCACTCAAAGATACCATTCTTGCATTCACAAAAATGTTCAATTTAAATAGGTCAGCTCAAGATTCTCTGGGCCTGCTTCAATATAATGAGCAAGAACTAAACAAAGATAATTAGACTTGAAAAAATTAAAAAACCTACCCACTTCCTCCATCTTTATACATATTTCCATTTCAAACAGTTAGGACACACAAAAACAGAATCCTAATAATTATGTTGCTATTCAAATGCTAAAATTAAAATGAGAAAAGCGAATATGTAACTTGATATTATGAAAAAGTTTTAATTCCAATTTTGAGTTCTTCTTGCTCACTATGCTTATGAAAGCCAAAGCTATTTATAAATTTCTAACAATCCTTGGCAACATAAAAGATCTTACTTCAGATCCCCAAGTTTCCCATGGAATTCTGTTGCATAAATCTAGGGGGGAAAAACAAATTCAACTTTATTTTATGCTATAGGTTAATCTGCACTATTTCAGATCAAAAGAATTCTCAGACCAGTATAATCATGTCACTGGTCTGAGAATTTTATAAAGCATTTTATAAAAGTAGCGATAAACTTAATTTTAAAATATAAAAACTCATGTAACATTATATATATATATATATATATATTATGAAATATTGTTGTTGTTTGGTCTAAACAGCAACAGTTAAGTAGTGGGATGGCTTGAGACTCTTTTGGCTCTATACAACTCACTACTTTCTCTCTCCCAGAATGTTAAACATCAGACCAGTCCCAAGCATCCTGTTAATCATCACAAGAGTTACTTTGAACATACATTTTATCTCTGGTTTTATTATAGATTAAGTCAGCCGAGCTGATGCTTCCCCTGTGTAATGCTGCTTTTACCCATTATTACTGTTTGACAGCTGTTGATCGCTCTTCAAGAGAACCTTTCTACAAGCTCCTTTGTTTCCGCAAATCATGAAAGGGAATGGGGAGTAAGCTAGACTGAAAACGAATGTGCCACTTTTGTGCAGGTGTGACCCAAAGAAGTTAACTTGTCCTGTTTTACAGTAAAACAGGAGTGATTGTGGCTATGTCACCCCCCATACACACACATACATACACACACATTCATATGCACACACATACACACACATTCATGCACACATGCTCACATACTCCAGGAACAACACACACATTCAGTAGATGGTATCTGTCATTATTTTATGCTTTTCTCTCTCTCTCTCTCTCTCTCTCTCTATATATATATATATATATATATATATATATATATATATATATATATTCCCCTTCTGTACATGGTGAATCTGTGGCTGAAATTAAAATTCAGAATATAAAGCCAACTGGCACACATTTCTGATTACTAGTGTCAGTCACATCTTCAGTAAAGAACAGTGTGTTTTATTTTCTCCTCTTCCTTCGGGCAGGAAAAAAAAAATCTGCTAAACTGAAATTAGGGGAAATGAGATTAATAAAATCTAGAAAACAAAGTGTTTAAAGATAAAACAATGAACAGGATGTAGGAATGTAAACAATTCCACTTCCAAATAATCTAGTTATGGGAACAGTGAAATGACAAATTGAAGTAAACAACTGAAGCTGATTTTCCCTTGGTTCCTGGTCAAATAGAAAGCTCATCTCACGGGGCCCATTGCTCTGCTGTCCTGTCTGATGTCAGCCCTGGTTTACACTACAGTACGCTAGGTACACAGTCTAGACTGAGAGAAACGGACCTGGGGTCTGCAGAAAGAGTTGGAGAAATGAAGGTAGGGCATAAGCTTTGAAAAAAGAAAAGTGTTCAGTGTGTGTGTGTGTGTGTGTGTGTGTGTGTGTGTGTGTGTGAGAGAGAGAGAGAGAGAGAGAGAGAGAGAGAGAGATTAGTAGGGTCAGCATCTTGTTTATTTGAGTTCTCACAGAAACCAGAATAAAGAAGATATTCAATTAGTGAATCTAGGGGGAATCAAAACCTCAATTCAATTTAGAAAGAGGTTACTAAAAAAATCTATAAATTTTGGTTTGTGTGTGTCCACTGGGATCCTACAAGGGAGTCATATTCCAATCATCAGGCATCTCCCCAAGCTTATTGGAGACAAAAACATTTCAGTATGTGTGTGGTGTTTTTGTGCGTGGTTGATGTGGGTATGAGTATCCACTGGGATTCCTCAGTCTTCTTGGAGACAAAAACACTTCTGGTATGTGTGTATTTGCATGTGTGGTTGATGTGGGTGTGAGTGTGTGAATCAAAGAAATGTAGGGAAAAGGTGAGAGAATAATAACTAGGAAATGGTAATTAATTCTAATATTTCAGAACTGGTGACCAAAAGTATTTAGCTTTCAATAACTAAAATCCTCCAGCTAATGTGTGATAAGGTAGTTTACTCATATAACCTATGTAAAATACTAACTTTCCTTCTTCAATAAAAAGAGGTTAAGAAACTACATGTGCTACAATACACAACAGTTTGCATTTTCTATTAATTAATATTGTTGAAAATAATTTTCCTGGAAAATAATCTAGCACACCAAAAACATTAGCAGCGATAGAGTTATGTAGCAGAAGAATAAATATAATTATCCTAAATGTTTCTGAGGTATTAGTTTTCCTCATTAAAGTTAGTTTTTAGTCTTTCAACTTATAATAAACACATTGTAGAGTTTTTTCTTTCACCGTGATTTTATTTTAAATGAAATACTCTGAGAAGAATGTTACAGCACTTATTTCTACTTCAAATACTTCAGAGATTATTTGCATTTTTTGAAATGCATGCTTTCAGCTAATTTCTAAACATTTCAGAAAACAGTTTCTATGAGATGATATTCTGTCATTTATTGCTGCCTTTAATTTTTTTAGAGAATCAAAAGAAATATTTGAAGACAGAAAATAGCTATATCTTTCTTCAATTTTCCTTTGAAAACAATGTAATTATACAGAATAGATTTTAAGAAATGTCTGAATGGAGCTGAGCTAGCCTACTGTTTGAACCTAGAGTTCTATGATTCTAAGAGAGAGACGTGATAATTACCCAAATTTCTCAATATTGTTCCTTGATTAAGCCAGTTTATTTCAATTTAAGTGTGTGATTTGTTGAAAGAGATCATGTAAATTGAATAACTATTCCCGCATATCAGAGCACAATGCCTGTTATTTAGAGAAAAGGCTTAGGAGAAAAAAAATCATCATAAATAATTTGCAAACTAGAAAATTCCTCCCTTAAAAAAAAAAGACTGAAGAAATATTTTTCACACCTTTCCTAGAAACTGGAGTAGAGAAAATATTCCATTTTTCCCCCTGAGGGAGTATAGAAATATTCCCATTATTTCCTAGAAAGAATCAATGAATTCTGCTGCTGCAGGGTGCTTGGGAACACATATTATGTTGTTCCTTGTATATAAATTCACTCTGATCATCTCGGTGCCCTGATGGCTGCAGGGGCCCTGATGATCATCTCGGTGCCCTGGTGGTGCCCTGATGACTGCAGGCTGCTGGGCCTCCCTGCCCAACCCTCTCAGACCCAGGTGAAGCCACCGCTAAGGACGTGGCGCCTTTGGGTGGCCCACAGACGCTGCGGTGGCAGTCAGGGGCTTCGGGGGCCGAGACGGCGGATGGACAACGGAAAGTCCTGCCACGGGTTAGACCCGTGAGCCGCGCAGATGGGGCCCTGCATGACAGCTCTGTGCCGGTGGCGGTTTGACGGTTCTTCCTGGTCACTTGGTCCTGACCAGGAGGAACACGGTCCTAATGGTCCTGGAAGGTAGCGAAGCCGGGGACAACGACGGTGGAACGGCTCGCTGTCAACCGGCGGCTGCTCTTGGTTCTACCAAAGACAGAAACGGGCCAGGAGCCCCCGCATTGGGTCAACTGGAGGTGCCCACCACCCTTTGGGAGGACTCACTGGTCATTTGTGGAAGGCACGTGTGTATAATACGAAAAAGCTGGTCTCAACTCTACCCCCAGCCTTTTAACAGAAGATTTTTGCTGAATCTGGACATTCAGCTGTCAAGAGGCTGCGAGATGAGGTTCCTGTATCTTCTCACGCGAAGGACGGGGACACTTTAACATGGACGACCCACAGGACACAATCGATGCAGGCGCAGAAGCTCCCGGCTCAGCCCCCGGCTTGGAAGTAACTCCAGAGGAAGAGCCCAAGAGGCTTGGTGACAACGACAGTGACCAGCCCCAGGTCCCTGCTAGTGGTTGTACCAAAAAAGATCTACTGCAAAAATACAGCAGTTTGGAGGCCAAAATCCCTCTGCTCAGAGTGAACATCGACAGGGTGAGATGTCAGAGCCAGGACATGGAGAAGAGATACCTTGAGAATATTGAAACTGTGAAAGCAAAGAGCGATGACCTCCAGAGGACCATCCGAGTGTACGAGAAAACGCAGAGAGAAACGACGTTCCAGAGGAACCAGCAGCTGAACGACCTGAAAGCTGAGATTACCATGCTAACGTCGGAACTGGAGAAGCTGAAGCAAGGCAAGGCCAGACTGGAAGCAGAACTGGAACCCTACCGCGCCAGACTGGATCTGGCGCCGTCCCATCCTTAAGAAAGTCAGACCCCGAGGAGAGACCTAGAACTGGGTCTCCAGTGCACAAGAGAGGACAGTTCTCAGGCCAAGACGGATGCTGACACAGGCCACCCCAAAGACAACAGTGAGCTTGTCTCCCAAGAGCTTTCTAAGATCAAACTCTGCAGCCTAGAAAATCAGGACAACAGTCAGGGACACGGAGAAAGTCTTGGTCCAAGAGAAAACGTGGTGGTTCGTACCTCACAGCCACAGCCTGCAAGGAAGAGCGGGGAGGACCACCTGGCCAAGATGGAGCAGGCAGCAGGCAAAGGCTTACCCAGAGCACTAGAAGAAGTGACCACAGAGTTTGAACCTGGACCCACTAGAACCATTACACCCAAATCTAATAAGTCAAGCCAAAACCTACTTTTAGAAGCACAACAAGAATACGCAGAGATTTTAAAGAGAAAGTATATGGTCTGAAAGATACTTTACTTATGGAGCTGTTGACATAACAATTTCCAATTAAATGCATGATACGAATAACTTTAATTGAAGGAAAATGTTTGCATCATATGATTAATATTCATAAAATATTTGCAATTGAAAAAAAAAAAAGATTAGCTGCTTTCCTTCATTTTGTCAAACCATCTAAAGGCACCAGCATCTTTTAGCTGGTGGAAGCCAGAAGGTTGTCAGTTTTCCCTTCCTAAACATTGTTTGTCATCCCCATACACCATCAGCTGTCAGTCCTGCTCACTGTAACTTCTGAAAGTTCTTCATCTCCATTCACTTTTCTCTTGGCACCTACTTAGTTCAAGTACCATCACCTCTGTCCTGAATTACTGGAACAGAGGTCTAAGTGCTCTCCCTCCACTCCCCTTGCCTTCGTCCAAGTTTCCTTTTCCCCTACTCTATCTCCCTAGCTTTTAATCTTGTGCTATCAATATAAATCAATTTCCTTGGAATGTCAGTATTTGCTTCACTATATGCTGTTTATATTTATTCAGAAGGAGTGTTTCTTTCATGAAGATTATACAAGTACCAGCCTGTACTGATATTTATGTTCACATTTCAAACTTCAATATTCATTAGGGTCTTGATATATATTATTCATTTTTGTATTTTACTTGTTCTTGACTTATATAAAAGCATCAACCTCCTCAGTTAATATAAAGATCTGAAAAGCGTAGCCTCTGCTAAAAGAGATGTTTAATGCCAGCTTGTTGAGATGCCATTTGAATTCCCTAATATTTTCTCTAAGTACTTCTATTATTTAAACTGCACCAAGACATGATAGTCATTTTCTACTCCTTTTTAAGTACATAATCCATAAGTAGGTAATCACATATGGCCACATGATTGTTATGTCCATAAGACACAAAAGGAAAATTTCTCCTGAAATTATCTTGGTTATGAATTAAATTTTGTTACAAAATACACTTTAAAACTTTGACACTTTTCATAAAGTAGAATGGAGACCATTTGATACATTAACATAAGTGGATTTTGAATTTATTTTTAAGTAAAATTACTAGAATATGTTTTCCCATTAAAATAGAGAGTTTAACTCATGGAAATATGAAAAGCTGCTTTTCTTTTTCATAAATCTAACCATGATTCATAGTTCTTGCAATCTCCTTATGTTTCAATAATAATGTTAAACAACAAAAGGTTAAGTACTGGTCTGTAGTGATAAAAATCCAAGCCTATGTATTCCCGTGTGGTTTTATCTTATTCTCTCTTGGCAGAATTTTATTTTTCCTTCCAATATGGAAGATACTCATGTTCAGTCAATTTCTCATTTTAGTCAGCAGGCTCAGTGCATTAAGTCCTAACTCAGCCTGGTGTTTGCTCCTTGCAGATCCAGACTTCACCTCCCTGGCTCTCTCACCTCCGAGTCCCATGGCTGTCCACACTCCATGCATCAGGGGATCACCACCCTGATCCCTGCTCTTTCTCTCACTCTCACCCTCCCGAAAGCAGCCTCCCTCCAGTCTCCCGTTCACCTTGCCCATTCCTTCCAGAACCCTCTGTCCTCAAACCTCTCCTACCTGTGTCAATTGCTCCCTTCCTTAAAGTTTACATTTTATCAACATAGAAAGGTAACAGTTTTTTAAATGTTTCTGTGGAGGTTCTATATGATTTATGACTTTATGTTCGGACTTCCTAATTAAGAAATTTTTTAAACAGAGTTGCACTAAAAATCCTTGAACTTGCAAATTATAAGAGTGAACTTCATTCAGGAAGCATTCAGAGAAAAGGCAGAGAAAGACACACTAACAATAGAGATTTTAGTTACTAGATTGTTAAAGCAGATTAGGGGAGATTTCCTTGAAATTTTTAATGGTGTTGTAGAGTTACAAAAACAAATTATGTTTGGTCTTTTTTGCTGTTGTATTTTCATTTTAACCAGATAGAAGGCATCTGTCTCAAGCATAGATAAAAATCTAAGTGGGGCTTTGCTAGCTGTTATGGTAACCCAAATGATTATCCCTTTTGTGGAAGTGATTCAATGAGATTTATAAATAACTTCCTGTTGAAAAAAAGATAAAAATAAAAATAAAATTCATCTGAAAAAAATACATAGCTGCTTACTATCCTTTTAAATCTTTTAGTTATATTTTATATTGTGTGTGTCTCTGTGTGTGTTCCTAAGCCAGCATCCCTTGCATATAATATATTCTATTCCATTCTAAGTGATTTATATTCTGTTGCAAATCTTTCTGTGGCTCCAAACTTCAATGAAAAAGATTATCATATAAAGTAAATTATATATCAAAAAACAAAAAGTAGTAAGCTACAGTAATTTTAAGATTTTCAAGTGCCTGTAATTATTTTCCTTTGTCTAACACTTAAGGAGCTCATGTGATAACAAAAGCAAAATAAAAGACACAAAAGCCAGCAAGTTCATACGAAATGATGTATTCTGATGACCATTTTTTTTTTGCTCATTTCTATTCTAATTTTATTTCTTTGTTTTAAAAAAATTATTTTTTATTTTATTTTTTATTTATTTTTTATTTTTTTTAATTGGTTGTTCAAAACATTACAAAGCTCATGACATATCATCTTCCATACATTTGATTCAAGTGGGTTATGAACTCCCATTTTTTACCCCAAATACAAGTTGCAGAATCATATCGGTTACACATCCACATTTTTACATAATACCATATTAATGACTGTTGTATTCTGCTACCTTTCCTATCCCCTACTATAAAATTTATTTTTTATTAATTGCTCGAGACAATACAATGATCTTGACATATCATACATTTGATTCAATGGGGTATGAATTCTCATTTTTCCACGTGTACAGATTGCAGGATCACATTGGTTATACAGCCACGTATATACATACAGCAATACTAGTGTCTGTTGTATTCTGATGACCATTTTATTAAAACACATACACAAAAATGTCTTCTCATTTCTGCATGATGTTACAGTAGAATAAAGATAAATATTATATTTTTAAACTTGCATTTTTGTATTAAGTCAGTGAGTGCTTATTGAATGTCTACTATATCCCAAGCACATCATTCTAGAGGTTGAAGTTGTACCAGAGAAGAAAAAGATTTGAATGTCCACCCTCAAGGAGCTCCCATTGTGATTACCTGTGAAATCTGACTGAGAAATTCAAGTAAGTATTAAAAAAGAAAAGTTTTCCAAAGACTCACTTTTATCAAGTTAGCGAGCTGTTCACATTTTTAAATGAAACAAAACATATTATGAATGAAAATGAATTATTTTGAATATGATGGAAAAACTGGAAAATAGAATTGTATAAACTATAAAGCAAACTAGCCCTGTTTTTGGAGTTTAATACTCCTGATTACCCTCCCACATATAAATATTTACACAGCCAACTCTACTTTCTGTATGGAAAATGAAGGGACTGGGGGCAGAAAGTAAACTGAACTTTCTAAATATCCTCCAAGTGTGTTATGGAGACAGGAAAGCTGGCTGCCTCCACCCCTCCAAAGCGGTGTGTTCACAGGGCAGCCCTACAAAAACTAAGTCTCTGCATACTCCAAACCCACAGGTCAGCTTTAGTCCTTGAATTAAATGCCTTTATTAATGAAGTTGCAGAAGAGGTTGACAGAATAAAATTATTAGTGAATATGGAACTTCCTGTTTCATAATTGTTTTTTCTTAAAGTACACAATTAATTTTGAAATCACAAGGCTAGCTCCTTCTGAATACTAATAGCATGAATTTCAGAAAGTATATCGTTGTATGTCTTGGGAGATGAATGAAAAAAGATCAAAGGAAGATGAAAAATGTGTTTTCAACATAAATAAAATAACATTCATTTATATGCAGTTAAATCAAGTAATTTCTCCTATTAAGGAGCATTTTTAAACTCAGAAAAGTTATCAAAAAATCAAAGACAGACAATGGGATTATTTAAGACTAATATTCTTGTACAATCTAACAAAAAGGGAAATAATGTATATATAGCCTAATATAAATATATCATTACCATGGATTAGCAGGACATTAGCTAACAGTGTATGGGGGTTTACCCAAGAGTGTCTGAGTCACCATAATTAGATGTGTGGCATCATTACATTTCTGTGGACTCTTCTGAGTCCATAGAAATACTATCAATCACATTTTATTGCAATTCTTTTCATTTTAATGTAATATAAACAAGAAATCAGTTTTCAGATACATCCTTCGGAAAACACAACGTGATGCTTTTGTAGTGCATAAGCTCCTTATAACAATGAGATGCAAATGTTGATCTCACTGGAAGTGTTTCATTTATAAGAGTTTATATCTTAAGAAAGACATGAAATCTTAAAAAAACAAATATTAGAACTTTATTCAACAATTATTTGCTATAAACATGAGTAGAGCTTTTTCCTGGTTTTAGTCCCTGTACATATGTTCCCCATTTTAGTCAGTGAATTAATCATTTGTTTAGACACAGGATCCTCAGCTTCCAATCATCTTTATAAGTGTTGATGTTCCTGATTTTCTAATTTTAACATAGGAAAAGAAAGCACTAAAAAATTTAACCATAAAGCAAAATTCTTAACATAATTGCTAATTGATCTGGAATCAGTTTTCATTTGTGTCCTTTTATTTTGGCTTAGTTGTTTATTTCCTTAGTAATAAAAACTAAGGGAACAGGATTAAAAATTTCAAAATAACAGGAAGTGAATAAGCAGTGTTTATATTTCTCAAAAGATCTGACTTTCCAGTCCCTGAAACAGAAAATGTAACCCATGTGTAAGGAAAGCTGCAGAGTCAGAGTCCAGATTAAAATCTTGGTTGCTGGAAGCTTTGTTTTCACCTCATCTCCCAGTCTGAATATTTTCTTCTCATCGACTCTTTCACAAGTAATCCCTCGAACGTCTCAATCTAAAATCTTCCTCCAAAACTCTTCTTTTGCTGTTTTTCTCTTAAATATCTCTGCCTCCTCAGATTTATAGATTTAATTTAATTTTAGTTTATAAATACACAAATAAATACTAAGAATTCTGTGGATTCTTAGAATTGAGTTTATCATTTCCATCCTTGCCTGCTTTGACACCTATTAGACTTCCCTAAATTGTTCAAATCTCTTAATCAATAACAACCAGAGGGCATATTGGCTTGGTTATGTCTATAGGCTGCCAGAATTTATGTACTTCTCAGTGTCAAGATAACATAAATATGCAAACAAGACGACATCAGAAGGTTTGGTACAAGCCAGAGGACGGTGGGTCAGATTTAGGAAATCTGGATCAAGTCTCATCCTTAATAAGCTCATTAAACTTTATGTATTCATTTACAATAAGGAGAGAGATGGTATGATCTATGACTGCCCTGAGAGTGTTTTTTTTTTTTACTTTATTTCACAGTGCATGAGTCACAGGCCATCGGGCATGGTACTTCCTTGCCAGAAGTAGTGCTCCCTAGAAATGAAGGCAGCATGGGTCGAAATGATCTAAAGTATGAATTTGACAGGGCACAGAAAATAAAAATATAAAATATTTCACTAAAAACTATATATATTGCTTATATGTTATATGATGATGTTATATATTGGGCTTACTAAAATATATTAATTTCACTTATTTGTCTTTTAATTTTTTAGCTACTTTAAATTGAAAATCATGCTTGAGCTATATTTATATTGCACAGCACAACTCTAGAGTATCCGAAAAGTTTCAAATTGTTTCTTTTTTATGGAGAATTTTACAGAAATGGAAAACTATGTTTTGATTTTTCAAAAGCACGTTCAACATGTTTTGGCAACATTTCTGTTTCAATCATGTAGAGTTTTCCTATATATGTTTCAAATTAAGGTGATTGCTCATAACATTATTGGCAAATATATTCTTGAAAAGTGTGTTCTGATAATGAAACACCAAAATGTCTATGGCTGTCATTTAAATATATGTGTACAGGTCATTTTATTCCTGGCCATACAGTTACATAATGCAGTTGTCATATCACAAGCAAATGGACATCATTAAAAAAATTAGATACATCTGCTCAACAGTTCAATCTAAACTTTGAGAAATCCCACCATTTAGACAATGTGCAAAAAATGATGACTAACTTTTAAAATGTGTATTTGTTAAAATATCTGCTGTACTGGAAGTCAGAGGCCAAGAATCATATTACCCATTCATGCTCTCTGAACAGCATTATTTTAGAACTTAACTGTATTTAAATTTTAGCTTAGGGCTGGGGATGTGGCTCAAGAGGTAGCGGGCTCGCCTGGCATGCGTGCGGCCCGGGTTCGATCCTCAGCACCACATACACACAAAGATGTTGTGTCCGCCGAAAACTAAAAAATAAAATATTAAAATTCTCTCTCTTTCTCTCTCTCTCTCTCAAAAAAAAAATTTAGCTTAAACTTTGGCAAAGAATAAACATCTAGAAAAATTGTGGACTTAGAATTTGTTGGATGTGAAAAATGCTATCTTGCTCCTATCCCTCTCTGCATGAAGATTTATTTTTCTAATGCAGTTTGTATGAGCGATCAGGACATGATGTAAACAGAAAGGAGACAAACAGAGAATTCTAGCAAGATACCAGCACCCTAGCATGGGAACGGGTATTAAAATGTATCTAGTGAAACCAACTGTGTTACTTAATTGCTTAAGTACTGGAGGAGTTGAAGCATTTCAGGGACAAAAACTTCATGTCCAAAACATTTCCACATGTAGTACCCTTATAACTAATATTCTCACCCTAAGTTCCTAATAACTCCAATATCTTCACTTCACCTCTCCACTGGCTACTTATACACCCTAGACACCATACTGCACTAGCATTTCTTTCCAAATCAATGACACACACCTCTTATTACCTCCTCCCATCCTCCTTGTAACTGTCCTTTTTGACCCAGGCTTGAGTCTGTCAATCAACTCTACGGCCTTTCCACTGTCTCTCACTTATTTCACATCTCCCCTCCCCTCCTCCTCTGTACTCCATTTTTAATAGATAAGTCTCATCCTGGCATTCCATCCACCTCACCAGCTTAGAAAACCCTAACAGGTCAATGCCGTCTATCTGCCTGCTCCATATGTGCCCCTGAGCACCTGCTCATATTAGAGAAAACACCTGCTTGGGTCTCACCTCAGGTTCTTGATTCTGAACCTCAAAGGGACTTTCACCACTGCCAACTCAACCTTATCCCATTTCACTTCTCTTCCACTAGACTCCTGTCTTCCTTAAGGCATCTTCATTGGTAAAATTGTTATGTTTTCCCACGCTCTACACCTCTCAATCTCAGGATGCCCATGTGCTACGTGTTTCTGCAGAGGGATTGTCCATGCCCTCAAGTCAGGCTTCCTGTTTGTAGGCACATCTCATCCCTGCTCACCTACTCAAAGGCGGGTCTCCTGCCAACACAGTCCTTGCTCCTGTGTTACATCAGTTTAGACCCCTGCTTTAGGCCATTCTCATCAGCAAGAGAAGTGTTGTGATACCTTCAACTTTCAAAAGTGATCTTGATCCCTGCTCAGGAGCCATCCCATTTCTCTGGATTTTTATAATAAAAATCTTTAAGAAAACATTTTTCTCTTTCTATTCTCTCTTGAAGTTACTCTATCAGTTTCAGCCCCAACTTCAAACAAAATCAGAGAATGAATGATTTCTACATCACTAAATCTAATTAATGGTTAACTCTAGACCTGAAATTCCTGTTTTATTTGAACAATCGGTAGCATTTTATATGATTGTTATTTCCATCTTTCCAGAATCCCTCACTCACCTGACTTAAATCAACCCAGATAATATTTAAATACATAGTAATATTAATAATTTTTCAAAGTTAAGATTTCAATTAAATGGCTAGTTTATTTCCTCTAATACAGTGTCCAGTTTTCCTTTTTGTACCCAAGGTCTCAAGTTCATATTCTATCACATTTGAGCATCTGTAATTGGTGAGAACTTGGCATCAGGAATAAAAATCATTCTGTGCAATATAATCTTGGAACATAACCTAAATCTGTTTATTTAAAATACAAAGTCATGAGGTCAGGGACCAGATCATTGCATTTCAAATATCTTCATCTGTTTCAGTGTATGGAAAATATGTTTCTCCTGTAAAGCTTACTTAAATGATACTATACTTATAAAGTAACAGATAACATGTTTATAACTGATAGCATAGAAACCATCATATATGCATATATTTGTATATGTGTATATAAATCTTCCAAAAAACTCATTAACAGCATAAGCTGAAGTTTTTTTTTAACTTCATTCAAACCATAGAAAAGAGAGAAGAAGAAAATGAATGCTAATTCAAACACTAGTTCTATTTTACTTCAAGAGGAAATAAAAGATATTTAAAGTTTGTATACATGGGGGACAGTTGCTAATAAATAGGTTCTAGTAATTTTACTATGGATACACTGAATATTACATAATCCATTAGCAACATAAATTTTATGTGTACTCTTCCACTTGTTGAGATAAAACTAAAATGTATATGGTGCTTTCCTTTGATAATAATTGCATCTTTCCATAGTTTTAAGAGGGCATGGTCACTAAGTAGTCATCAACATCACACATTGAAAAGAAATCAAGGAGAGTCAACGTGCTCCTGATAACATTCCCAAGCACTTCACGTATTTCTATTGTGTACAGTGATCTTTGCTGAAAACCTGTAATGAAATTTCCTCTGAGAAATCAAAAGATACCTTCTCTTTAATGTTTTTTAAAATAAGAAAGAAAGCCGTGAGTATCGAAGAGGAGGCAAAACAATTCAAATGTAAAATCTGCTCCTTATTTTTTCTCTACAAGCATTTTATTTGTACTTGTTTTTAGTAAATCTCTTCCACAGACCCAAATATTTATTTGCCTTTCATTTGTTACCTACCATGAACCAGGTATCAGGCTTGATGCAGATGACAAATATGAACTCACACACAGGTGCCCACACACACTGAAACCTATTGTCCCTTCCTCAAGTGATCCATATTTTCATACTTTATTAGAAAAATAGCATAGAACACTGTAAACACCTCCCTGGTAGTCAGAGACACAGATCCACAAGGCCAGATATGTCTCCGTAACAATTACTGTTCCTTATTTTCATCATTGATTTCTGTTCTCTATTGCCAAAGAAAAGAGTGGAACACTTGATAGAATTGTGATTGATTGGCTATACGGAATATTGAAATTGATCTTTGGGTTGTTGTCTCCCTTCCTCCTCTTTGTACCTTATTAATTCAATGCCCATTTCAAAACTCTCTGTTTAACTTCTACCAGATTCACATTCCTAAAATACCAGCATAGCACTGTGAACATACTCTGGAGCCAGAAAGACAGTGCCTGGAACCCTGGCTCCGGCACTCACTGTATCTGTGGCTGTAAGTAAATGATTTGACATTTCTGAACACCAGATTTCTTCATGTGTAAATGAAGGTAACTTGTAAAATGAAGTTCAGTTTATTGCAGAGCTATCAGAATTGAAGACATGTATGTCAATCACCTTGCACACAGGAAACACCATCTGTGTTGGCAGGATATGCTGCTGATGGTGAGAATGAGGTTAAGGATGATATACTCCAGCTCAGAAACTTGCCATCACCCTCACTGAAGGATATATAAAACTTGAAACATTGTGTGAATTTTAAGATTTCCACAAACATTTTCTGCTCCACCTATGTGGAGCACAATGTCAACTATTCACAAAGTGCATTTTTCATGTTCCGATCTCTCAGATTACTTCCCACTATTCTTCCATGCTTTATGCTAATTAGTGCCTTTAAGTTGACTGCTTCCTCAAAGTAAGAATATTTCTCTTGTTTTGAGCACCTATCTAAGTTTCACTAATTTTTCAATATTCATCAGAAAGTTGAACCTCTTTCAAAGTCTCATGAGTTCCTCTAATACTAACATCTCTGCTAAAAATAAAAATTTTTAAGATTTTGATGGATCTCAATTAACCTTGTCATATCAGCATAAAAATAAGGCACTTTTTCAAATAAAGGTGACCTGAGAATATTTTTCATATATTTAAGAATCATATTCATTATCTTTCTGCCTCTAAGAATTAGCTAAAATACATAAATTAAAGGTCATATCCACTGTAAGAGGCAAGAAGCTCTGTACCTGGGATGAAGCAACTGTTGAAGCCAATGAACATGCAGAATTCAAAAGAGAAACCAAAAAATAACATTATTTCACAAGAAAACTATTTTTAAAGTTTCTGAAAAAAAAATTCACATAAACTATTTCTCCATATATTTTAAGTCCAGATTGCAAAATGACACAAAACCTATAAATATTGTCTGACTAACTTATTAAATTCCTTTCCAATTTACTATTTCTCAAAAATGTGGAAAAAATAGAATTCAAGAACATTTAATGTGTACATAAGGACATTTATGGATAACAAAAAGATTATAAAAAACAGAAAAATGGGTATTGATGTAAATAAGATTATAAAGAAATATCATTATATAGTTTGGTGCCTTATATTACTTAAACATTTCTAATTGTATCTTTTATTTTAAGAATATCTTCCTCATATTTATGTCCAACTGATATACCCACTGGGCATTTATTTGATAATTTATCTTTGTAGAAAACATAAGCAAATTCTTCCCAATTGATTATAGAGAGTTTTTTTCCTTTAACCCTGCAATTTATTTCTGTATAATTGAACATCAATTTCTTTTCTTTGCTCTTAAATACAAGATTTTATGATTTTATTCCATGTCTCTATCTCTTCCACACTATACAGGTAACATATAAAACAAAGACAGTATTAGGGCAATATTTAAAGTATACTTTTCTGTTAAGGATGAAAGGAATTTAGCATGAAGTCTCATGAAATGAAAAGTGCATAGACTTTGCATGACAATTTCACAGTTTTTACTACAAGAATACAGATTACTTCAAACACATTCATTTATATGCACATGGAACTAGAAAGTAAGGATTCACTATCAACCAATTCTATGACTGTCTAAAATTGGAGTTGAAATTTTTACCTGAGTTTTGTTTAGAATATAGTTTTTTTTTTTTATAAAGACAGAAAATGCATGAAGCTGTCAGAATAGATAATACCTACAGTGGAAAAAAAGGAAGGGAAGCGAAGAAATCAACTGCATTTTAAAAAGAACCCCCAAATCCTGCTTCCAGACCTACAGCAAGTAGCTTTCCTCTATATCTTATAAGCAACTGTCTTTTCCTTTGCTCTGAGAACACAGGCTTTGCCTAGCAGGAAAGTATGAAAATTAAATAGAAAACCAGAAGGTTATGAAATTCTCTTACCCTCTGGGCTTGCGGGACTGTGCTAGCGTCTCAGTTGCAGACACATGTGTAAACAAGAGAATTTCCTGCATCCTTTTCTCATCTGAGCAGCTCCGGGGTCCTGGCCAACGGGATTATTCCAGTATTAAGGACACCCCACGCTAACTCCAAAAGGATTCCCATTGGTTGTGAAGTTCTCTCAAAACCGATACCACAACACCCTCTTTGGATCACAAGTAAGATAACCAAAATAAAATAATTTCAATGTTCTCAAAGTATTAAGTATTGTTATTCAAAGCTTTCCAGACAGCCCATTTGAAACTATGTTCTGTAAGCAGAAAAGGAAGAAAATACCTACCTCCTCATTCACACGTATATTTAGTATTTAATAATAATAACTTCTAAAAATGGAAAAGCCTAAAGCTAAAATGACAAAAACTATTAAAGCCCCTATCTGGAAAATAGCTAAAGGAAAATTCTACTGCAGGTCATAGAACAATGGAAAATATCACTTGTTCAATTTGGTTTGCATTAAATTGCCAAAAAAGAAAAAGAAATCCTATTTAATAAAGTATTTGAGAATACAACTCATAATACAAAAACTATCTGTCAATCCTTTGATCTTAGTCATGTTGGCAGGGAATGTGACCTGCCATCCCCAGGACTCACAGGAGAGTTCTCTGGCCTCTTCCCAGGGGAAGGAGTGGCTTTCCAGTGACATGACTCAGCTGTCAGGAAGTGTTGTGATGAGGGGTGCTGGCAGACCACGGAGAAGAGAGCTTTCCTGGCTGACAGAGGACACAATTCCCCGAAGGAAAAGAGCAAGGGCAGAGGAGACAATCAGTATGCTCCTCATGAGTGACACCAGGACAGCTTTGGAAATTAGGAAGTAAATGTCAAGTAAATGAGTTTATTCTTCCACCTTTTAATTTGGAGGATTATTCTTAGCTGAATATCAGGGTTTTTTTAAAAAATATATTTTTTAGTTATAATTGGACACATACCTTTATTTTTTCTTATTTATGTTTATGTGGTGCTGAGGATCGAACCCAGAGCCCCATACATGCAAGGCGAGCACTCTACCGCTGAGCCACAACCCCAGCCCAGCTGAATATCAGTTTTTATCCTTTATTTCTACTTCACAACATCCTTTCCTTCTCATTCCCTGATGCAGTGGAAATGTGACCTTTCTCCCTATAGAATCAATAAACCCTTTTGAGCTATCTGGCTCCATCGCACTTCCCTTTGTCTTTGAATTCTCCCCCTCCCTGGACTTCCCCATAGGATTTTAAACACCATAAAGTCCTCAGGTGATTTCACTTGTGCCAATAAATTTTACTTTCCATCTAGTCATTTTCATTTGCAGGAACTTTTTGTCTCTCCTTCACAGTCAAGTGATTGGAAGAGCTCTCCCCAGCCAATAACCCCATTTAATCTGGATCCACTTCCTTTAATGCATCAAAGTAAACACACACACACACACGCCTTTATGTGAAAAAAAGATAATGTTTACAAACTCTGTTCTGTCCTCACTTTAACGAATCTATGCAGCCCTTGGATGCCCTTCGCAACCCTGTCCAAGCTTACCTTGGCACAACACTCTCCTGACCTTCATCTCTAGCTGCCTCTTCCCACCTCCTTTGTGGTGTCCATTCTCCTCCCATCCTTTGTTAGACATCAGGTAGGTTCTCAGATAAACATATACGCATTCTCTCTCTGGTTAGTGTCAAACATGCTCATGGTTTCAATTACCATCTCTATTTTTCAGATGACTTCTCAATATCTGTCTTTGGGCCCAATCATCTTCTGAGTCTCCAATACTCATTCACTAGCACATTGTGCCCCTGCACTAGAAAATATCACGGATACGGAACCAACGTGTTAAATCTGAAGTCATCATCATGCCGTGGGCCTACTATGTTATACCAATAAATACCAACAGAGCTTATAGATGACTAAACAAAAATCCTGGAAGTCACCATGACTCCTATTCTACACCCACTCCAATACCAGTTCCTTGCGATTGTCATCAATAACTTCGCCATTCTTCTCTCTTCTCACTGCCACTACCCTGGTTCAAGCACATAACCATTCCGAATCACTGCAGTGTCCTCTTAAATCTCTTCTCTGCTCCCAAACTTGCTCTTCTTGTTGTTCAGTGAGAGATACGGTGGCCTCCATCCAGTTCACATACTACTTGACACTCAGAAGATTTCTAATCCTCTGGTCAACTCTCTCCTTCTCAAGCTTCTCTTATTTTCCAGAATGAAGCTTTTCGGTATTTTTTTTTTAATCTCTTACTTATATCATGCACTGATCCCTTCTTTTTTTCTTTTCTCTCCTCAGTATTGGAATACCTCCAAAGAACCATCAGTGGTTCTGTTCTTATTCCAGGGTTATCACATCTATTTTTGAGGCTTTCTTTTATTATATATATCATTGCACATTGCATTGTGAACTCCAAAAAGATGTGCTGAAATCCTACCCAATGCCTATGGATATGACCTACTTAGAAGTAGTATCGTTACAAATGTAATCAAGTTCAGCCATGCAGGGTGGGGCCAGAGCTAATCCAATGTCTGGTTCCTTGTAAAAAGAGGGGCATTTGAACCCACACCGTTGGAGTATACCGTGGCAAGACAGAAGCAAAGATCGGGATGATGCATCTACAAGCTAAGGACTGCCAAAAAGCACCATCAGCCAGGAAAAGAGAAGAATGGTCTCTCCTCAGGCCCTCAGAGAGAGCACAGGTCCGGTTGACTCTCCATTTTGGACTCCTAGCCTCCAGAACTGTGAGACAAGAACTGCCCCTTGTTTTAAATCACAAGTTTGTGTAATTGGTTACAGCAGCCCTAGTAAACTAATATACATAAAATTCCAAATATACAAGATATCCTCATAATAGTGCCTCGGCCTTCAGATCTGTACTTCCAACAGTCTAATGAAATATTCACTAGGAACCAGTCAAATCTCAGTGACACCAAATCTCTTGTATTTCTTCCAAAAACTTTCACAGTATTTCCGTCTTAAGATACTATCACCCCACACTCCCTCAATCATTTTGTTATCCCTGAGTCCTTACACTACTCTGCCCCTCAAATTTAGTAACTCAGCTTTGTACTAAAACTTGAACAATCAGTTTATGTCTCTGTCTCTGCTTCATCTTCTTCCGTCTTTGCAGAACCTGCACCAGTCAGGATTTTGTCTCACTACAATTTTTTACAGGAGGTTCCTAAATTACCATCTAGTGAACTCTGACTGTGAATGGAGGCACTGTCTCACTTGCAGCTTCCTCAAGTGAAGGATCATGTTTTCTCACACAGCCCCACCTCCCTTGGGGCCAGACAGTGAAGTGGGTGTCCTGCTTCACAGTTAATGCTAGGTCTGGTTCTCAGGTTCTTTGTTCACTGGTAGCATGGTACTTACCACCATCAAGGAGACAGTAATCCAGGGTCTCCATCCTAGCTCAAAGGGTACATTGAAACCATGATCCATAATCTACATGCATACACACACACACACACACACACATACACAACATACACACACACACACACACACACACACACCACTTGCATTACCTGAACATTCCATCTCACGTAACAATCGCCAGGAATATAAGAAAAAAGGGGGAAAAAAGTATGGGGAAATGAAGTCTTGGACTTTTCATAATTTGTTTTCAATGTCTTGAGGCACTCAGCTCACATCAGTGAGGATTGATTTTTATTCTTCTTGAGTGGATTCTAATTTTATTCCATACACTAGGCCTTCCCTGTGGATTCTGCTATTTGCCTATCCAATATCATTTCTCCCCTTCTTTTCCAACAATAAGAATTTTATTTTTGTTTAACTCAACAATGTGATTAATTAAAGAAATTGCGATCTAGCTTCCTGTACAAATGCACTTGGCTGGGCAGTAAGTTTTGCCAATGAAACGTAAGTGGAAATCTAATGAGCATTTTCAAAAAAAACAAAACAAAACTGTTCAAGATGCCAACCCATTTCTTCTTTTTCCTTTTCTTCTTCCTGTCTTGAGAGGTCAGCAGGCTGAAGGTGGAGAAGCCACTGCTGAATGACGGTGCTGTCCTGGGCCCCTGATTCCTGTGGAAGACACAGAGTGAGAAGAGCAGAAGGAGCCGGGCTGGCACAGCTCTCAGTGTGCGGGGGAAGGTGGTCATCTGGCTAAGACACTGTCGGGTTTCTCCTGGGGTCTTCTTACTGAGTCAGGAGCTGCTTCAGGCTGAGGGAAAGTGGTCATGGTCTCTGCTGGAGAAACAATGGGAAATAACTATTAATCAAAACTGATTTTATTCCAGGTCATTATCCCCTAACTGGGAGGTCCAGAAGAAAGCATAAAATTGAAAACTCATACCACAACCTCCACCCAGATATACATCCATCTCTTACCCTGCTGTGAGGCATTTCCTCATTCCCACGACTCAGGGTTAATGCCAAAGCTCTGCACTTAGTTACATGCTTTGCCTCAGAGACAATAAATTTCCTAAGGAGGTAATATTGTATTTGTCTTTGGGTCTTTTGCAAATAGACAAGTTAGTCAATGGACAAATGGCTGAGAGTATAAATGGTAAATGAATTGATGAATGAATGCTCTATGAGTGCATTGAAGAAAATAAAAATAATGAGAATATCTGAGAATTGGAGAAGTTGTAGAGAAAATAAATTAGAAAAAAAAATGCCCTTATAACAGTGAAAAGGTCCATGGAGATGTTTAAATTTCTCCTACCATTTCTCCCTGCTTTTACAAATTAAAAGAATTAATAGGGCCAACATCATGCATATGTGCTTCTCCCAGACAACTTTTAAAAAATAGAAATACTAACCAAGTAAGACAAATAGAATTTTCTGTGGACCTTAAACTATTTAAACTAAGCCATACTTTTAAATTTTAAGTGCCACAATTTTAATGGTTTGAACAGTATTCGAAACGTGACAGTGTCAGGAAATGTGACAGTGTCAGTAACTGAAAATTTCTTGTAAGGAAGTCAATTGTGATTTTGACTGAGAATCAGTAGGTGGTTTAGAATTGTGATTAGAAACACACATTTACAAAATTCACAAAATTCCTCAGCCACAGCTCTGATGTTACAAAGTTGTGGATGTGTAACCGATGTGATTCTGCAATCTGTAATTGGGATAAAAATGGGAGTTCATAACCCACTTGAATCTAATGTATGAAATATGATATGTCAAGACCTTTGTAATGTTTTGAACAACCAATAAAAAAAATTAAAAAATTTAAAAAAATTTAAAAAAAATCAAGCGGGTGGACTGGGAGGTCATGGTCTTCTATTAAGCTAACTAACCTGTCCCCACCCTCCTACATCAGCCTCATAAACAAACCCTAAAGACAGTATGTGAGTCTGCTGTGACATATAGAAAATAACATTTTTAACTCTCTTACTATTTTAAAAATGGAGATAATTGTCTCTCGGTTGCTTTACAATCAATATATATTCTCAATAAGAATGTGAGGCTTTAGCATTAAGTCACTTATAGTTCTATTTTGTCAAAGGAAATGTTAAGGAAAAAAAATGAGTAATGAATCTGATTTATAAAATCTAATACATTGAAAAGAGATGACGCCAGACAGACCTGAGATGGCGTCTAGTGGAGTGTGCTCCCAGCAACATCTCTGAGCCTCATGCCTTCATTTATGAGGTGGATGTTAGACAGATTGTAAAAGTTAAGAGATGACAGACATAAAGTGCTGCAAAAGGTACTTAACATATGAATGAATGAAAGCTACCATCAGTAGTAATTATTATTATGCTGTCCTAACTACATTATCTATAAGGTAGTCTAAAGCAAAATTTTACATATTACATATAAATGCTAAACAAATGTAGGCATGGTTTAGTTTGATGGTTTAACATATTGCTGCCAATAAGTGATAGTTTCATGGTTGTGGTCTTGTTCTGGCACCCAACACTTAGGATCTGACCAAGACAATTAGGCACATTACTTACAATAAAATCCATGCATTTGTGTTTGTGAGACTCTGAACATTTCAGGGATGTTCCTTGGAAGATCTAATCACAAAAAAGTGACCCCAAAACAAATATTTTCCTTTTAAATCATCAGATATAATATATATATATATATATATATATATATATATATATATATATATATATAT
>NW_025999991.1:2831941-2895915 GCF_001458135.2 Marmota marmota marmota | reverse complement strand
TATATATATATATATATATATATATATATATATATATATATATATATCATTAAAATTTTAGCCATAGAATTTTGCTTGAACTCAGCAGAAGTAAATGGTTAACTTAATTATTTGGTTGATGGTAGGACATACTCTGCATTTTAGAAGGATTTCTAGATATGTCACTGTTGACACTTGTTGGGGAGCGGGGGGCGGGGGCTGTGTTGTAGACTATGGGGTGCTTAGCAGCTTCCCTGGCCCCAACCCACTGCAGTAGCACTCCAGTTGTGACAACCACACCTATTTCCAGACTTTGCCCAGGTCCCCTAAGGAATAAAATAACTGTTGATCAAGATTCACTGTTTAGTGATGGAGAGTTGTGGAAAGATGAGACTCAGCCAGGCTTAGCTCTGCTGCTGGCAGATGACAGATCTGTGGCCGTGGGTAAAGTGACTCCATGCTCCTAATCTTATTTTCCACATATATATAGTTCAGGAAATTAGATAATCTTGAAAGTCTATCTTACTAAAAATTGAAGCACTCTAATATCTCTTTCCACCCCTTCATTCTCTCTCTCTCACTCTTTATCTCTCTCTCCCTGATTCTTTCTCTCTCTCTCTCGGTCTCTCTCCCTCACATATTTCAAACATAGTCATTCACGTAGACATGCATTATGGTATCAAATGTATAAGGAATGAAAATGAAAAAAAAAAAAAGATACAAAATCTACTATTAAGTGGAGTCAGAGTGTTGTAATTATTTTGTAAGTAACTTCAACTCCAGGATTACCATGTACACAGAAACAAACAAATAAAAAAAAAAAGGTTTGTTCTGAATAAGTCTACATCAACATTGTTTAGCACTATTTTATCTCAGAATACAATTCAACATCCTTTATATTGATGAAAAGTGCTCTTTTACTATACATAATTACAATTTAACTTAGCCTCACTAAGAAGGCTGTTCATACACTTAAAATGTAGAATATAATTTTAAGAAAAAATATTTTTTCTATTAATTTAGAAAACATATCTTTTTGAGCAGAATAAAAAATGTACAGTTTCATTGAAATCTTAGAAGGACAAATATTTAATATGTGAAAATCAGGCCTATAAATAATATTAAACAACTTTCCAAAATAATTTAATAATGGTAATATATTTGGTAGTATAGTATTAACCAGGACTAACCTATTTCTTCAATTAGAAATTATCTTTTGCTTTTATTTGAAACCAGAGAAGATTTAACTTTCTCATTAACTTTTGAATGCTAAAAATTGTTAATACACAACTACAATAAAGCCAGCTTTGGTGTTAACAATTTCTCTTCTGTTGATGTCCCAGAGCCCTCAAAAATACCTCAATTACTATTCTATTTGTAATATCTCTCACATCTTAAAATTAAAGTTATTGTATATTATCACTTAAATTAAGATAATTAATAGGATTTAGTGATACATGATGTTATTATAAAAACTTTCAAAATGTACAAAGTGGGAAAACCAATTCATTTTTCTTCTATTTAATCTCCAAATCATTACATAGGCAATACTCAGATAAGTTGTAGGCAATTTGAAAAATAACAAAATAATAATCATACATTAATATTTTGGCAGTATAAGGCCAGAATTAATCTTTATTAAACAAAAACATATTTCAGAATTTTTTATAAAGTAATGAAGTGTTTTCTCTAAGCGTCAATAAAAAAGCATATATTACACAGAAGTCATTTATGTCTAAAGTGAAAGTTCTCCCACTAAGGCATAGAGGAACCTTGGATACCTGCCTACTTGGAAACTCTCCCCACATCTAATTTCCTCCAACAATGGTCCTTGGAGGTCATCCACAGAACCCAGACTCCATGGGATCACTTAGGAAAACAACTAATACAATAAAAGCATTACTTTACTGATAAAGAATCTTGACTTCAGCAAGGAAAAATTATATGTCCAGGTTTCTTTTGGTCTATGTACTCATTAGCCTTTTATCAATTATCTGGAAATTAAAATATACCTTTGTCTAAAGATAATATATATTACATAAGTCAGAGATATTTATTGTAAAGAGAACATAAATAAGCACAAAGAAGATTGCCACCCATTTCCTCCATGGTCAGCGAAATCTGGCAGGCATTACTGTACTTTTAAGGGCATCATTAGTGAATGATACAGATGATACATAGATAATAATGCTTATCTGTGGATACTATGTCCAAGTTGCACTAATCTGAGTGTGTTATCCTGTGTACTTAAAGACTTTACTGATGTCCTAGGCTTTTTCCTTCATGCTTGGTAAGGCATGTGTCCCAGCAGCCCTTTCACCTGGTGTGATAGCCATCACGTCATCGTCTGACACCCATCCAGGTATTTTTTAAACATGTTACAACAGAGAACAGAAACGTTGACATAGAACTGTGAACAGAGTAGTCACTGTAAGTGTATGCAAAATGATTCTGATCCAGGTAGCATTAGCTAAGTGGTGCAGTAGGGAAACCTGCAGCCGAGAAAAAATAAAAAACTTGTAAAACTTGTCAGAATCTCTGCGGGCACTCTCCAAAAAAGTTATACAAATGGTAATATGTATGTGAAAAGATGCATAGCATCATTAGATATTAGGAAGTGCAAAATGACAGATATTAGGAAGCAAAAAATGGCACACTATTTTAGACTTATTATGATGGCTTTAATCAAAATGATGTAAGAAAAAGTGTTGATTAAAAAAAGTGTTGATGAAGATGAGGGAGTAATGGAAGTTTCATATGCTGCGGAGACTAATACAAAATGGACAGCTCCTTTAGAAAGTAATCTGGCAGTTCTTCAAAACAGTACACTGGACCTGTTGAAATCTAATTTAAAAAGGAGGCATATTCCCATAAACGATGATGGAATGAAATTCAACAATAAAGGTCAATGAAGTGCTGATAATATGCTACAACATTGAAGAGACTCTAAAATGTGATGATTAGTGAAAGAAGCCAGTCAAAACATGACAACACGCTGTAGGAATCCATTTGTAGGAAGTTATATTTTTATGAAATGTCCAAAGTGGGCAAGGTGTATAAACACAGAAAGATGAGTCTCTCAACTGAAGTTGGGGGGAAACAGAGAGTAACTGCTCATGGGTGCAGTGTAAATGCCATGATTAAATCGTACCTTTTAAATAAGTGGACTATATGCCGTTGTGAGTTATAGCTCCATGAAACTAACTTATTTTTTTAAAAAGTCAGCCCATATGTGAGGCAGCGAGCTTGCCTAAGCTTTATCAGAGCTTCTTAAAATCAAGAGAAAGGCCTGGAAAATAACTAATATAACTTATCTCTGTAAAACAGCTCTCCTTTACTGCCTTTTCCTTCCCTCACTGCATGACGTTTTGCTACTCTATTGTAGTGGTCTCCACACATTTCTGACTACAGAGCCATCGGCAAATTACATTGAGTATAAACCTATAATATATGATGTATATACATACATACATACATATACACACCCATACAAATGTATTCATTCATAAAAAATATATTCATGAATTATTGTGCCAATATGTGCTATATATTATTGAACTATGAAAGAGCAAATTTGTTATTTTGTCTACAGTTTCTGATTACTTCAGCAATCCAGGCACATTGTCTGGGGAAGAAATGCAATTCCCAGCATATCCTGCTGCTAGACACCCCATCATCACCCTCCCTCATAATCCTTCTGTGACAGGACTGTGTGTGTCTTGACATCAGGTCCAGGGCCAGCTCACCCACCTATATAAAGACGCAAACATGTGCAGAATTACTGCCACAGTAAGTTTTCTGTTATGGTCACAGAAAAGCGCCTGAGGATGGCTGTCCAGTTCTCCCCGTGGCATGTGTCATTAAATAGGAGCACATTAAACGTCTTCTCACTATCATTCAGAGTAACCTCTACCCAAATTGAGGACAAGCCAGGTGCTGAGGGCTCATCTTTCACATACACACACCATCTTCCTTAAAATTGTTTTCTGTTCTTGGAATTCTGGCACTGGGTTCTCTCAGTTTTTGTTTTTGTATTTCTTTAACTTTTCTCCTTTTCATCGTTGTAGTGAGAAATTTGGAAAGGATGAGTTAGTTGAAGGCTATAGCAGGAAATCATTTTGATCAAAAGTCCTCACGGTTTCTTCATAGCTCTGCTTCCCCAGCTCTGGGAATCCCTCCAGAGCAGTTCCCAGCCCTCTTCACCTCCTTATCCCCAGTTCCCAGCACTTTAGCCTGAGAAGTACTTGGTTTTCAATGAACACACTTTGAATAAGTGTGTAATTTACTCAATCAGTTATGCATCAGAGATTTAGTATTTTTCAGCATGAACATAAATACATGTCAATTAAATGTGCAACTTGGGGAAAACTTTCACAAATCAATGTGCCTTGGTCTTTGCTTGCTTGTTACTTATTAAAAAAAAAAAAAAGTCCTGATAGACAATCAGCATTGTCTAGTGAGATGGCAAACTCAAAGTGGGCGCTTACTACACTAACTCTTGGCAGATACTCAATTAGAAGTATTGTTAGAGGTAAAATAAACCATTCCTGGCAATTAGATTCCTCCCAAAATGGTAAATATCCAATATGAATTCATAAATAGAATATAGATTGATGAACAGGAAGTAACAAATCTTAGAAAAAGCTAAATGATGTTATATTTGGAAAATTAATCAAGAAACTTCCTTTGCTGGCAAGTGGAGATTTTGGCCCTTGTAACCAGAAACTTTCACCATTAATTGAAAGAAATATGCTTGGACAGTTAGACTACAAAGAGGGAAAAGGTCTACTACCTACATGATTTCCAAGTACATCAAACTGTCGTAGGAAGTTGTTCTTCTGTTAGATAGAAAGAAGGGCCAGTCTTATGTTTGCTATTTCGTGCCTGAAAGTGTTACCTCATTTGTCAGATTTATGGATTAGTGGTTTAATTAACACCCTGGTGTAAGCGCTATGGCTTCTGAACTAATTTCTAATCTAGTGCCTCTACCCTGTCAGCAAGTAATACCTTGATAATGAGAATCTATCTTTAAAAGATGGAAGGAAGTTTTCCATTTAATTCATTACAGTATGCTTGTCAAACTTGTTTTTTTTTTTTTCTTTTTTCCCTTGAGAATCAAACAAATGCAACAACTACTTTGGATATATTTAGGCAATTGTTCTTAGTGTCTTTCTGTTGTTTATTCATTTGCTACTAGGCAAAAAAAACCTCTTTGACTTACTCTAATGTTATACGTTTGAGGCATATGACATTGTGAGCTCTTTAATTTGAATATTTTATTATTGATAGCAACTTTAAAATCCTCTCTACCATAGAACAACTTTATTTTTTTCAGCAGCATAACGATCTAAAGACTTCCTTGGGGCCCTTCCAATGATAAACTTTTAACTAGCAGAGTAAAAAAGAAACACTATTTTGCAGAACTGTGGGAAAAAATGAGAAGTATTAGGCCAAGCAGGAAGTCACATTAGAAATCAAGGAGGAATGCGGTTGTGAAGGCTGTTTTTATTGTGAGGGAATGTCTCTACAATTGGGAACTTTGGTTCTCTGTTTGGGGATGGCTCAGGGCATAGGTGTGAAGGAGACCCTGACAGGTGTGGCTATGGTTCCTTGACCCTCACTTAAACCCGAATCCAAACAGCTGTGACTTCAGCAGATGAGTCAACCGCAGTCTCCAGCCTGTTGAAGTGCCCCACACAAAAGTCAGAACGAACCTCTCAGTCTGACATCCAGTTAATAAGAAATACAGAGAAGAGAAGAAGGGAAAAGTCACACTTATTAACATTAATAACTAATTTCCAAAGGAAAAGAGGAATCTGTGGATTAAAATAGACTTAAAATGCAGACTAGCCAAGTGCAAAGCATGGATCTTATGTAAAGCTCATTCTAAATAAACAATTAAAATGATCTCACATATAATAAAAATAATTTAGCACTAACAAAATTAGACATATTCTTTTAGCATTTTAAGCAGCAGCAATGCCAGTATGCCAGAGTTAAACTGGTGAAAGCAGAAAAGGACATGTAACAAAATTATTAATTAGAAAAATAACTGAAAAAACATGTTTAAATCAGCACAAATATCTGTCAATATTAAAATAGATGAAATGCATAGTTAAATATAGACACAAAAATGTAATTTATCCGGTTGTAAAAAGGAATGAGGGGTATTCCCATACATGGCTATAAAGTGATATCTATAATGGAGAGTGAAGAAGCCAAGGAAAACATAATAAAAAGTGTATCATCTTACAATGCATTTAAGAAAGGCAAAACATGCATATGTAGCTATGTATGTATCATGTAGTTAACGTGTTTTTTGTATAATATATTAAACTATAATGTTTCAAACGACAACTAAGAGTGGTAGGGATTATATCATCAATATGTATGGAAAAGTTAAGAATAAACTATAATATTTTAAAATGGCAACTATCAGGATTATTGGGTAGAAAGCACAGGATAAAAAAGTTAAATCAAATATATCTTGTTTGTAGGATCAATTTTGAGCCCATGTAAAATTAAATTAAAAAGGAATCAATCTCTAGAATTCTAGACAAAATAAAATAAATGAACTCACATGTACATTCAATAAGTTGTCATGACCACAAAATGACCAATGATTCAAGTTATTTACATCATGGAAATTTGACAAAAATAAGTGCAAAACATCAAACTTTCCAGCAGTCATATTGTTGATGGCAGCATGGATATTGTTATTCTGAGACTATTGTGTCCATATATAAAACAATATATGGACAGTATATAAAACAAATGAAAAATTGCATGATATTCGATATACTAATATGATTCTGGTGTCACTCAGCATAAGTGTCTGCCACATGGATAAAAGAGGTACTGAAAAGACTAAAGAGGTTAGGAGAAAGCTTAGTCCTGATTTTAAATAGAATATGAGTGAGAATCCATTATTTTGTATAGACACATAAAAATTACACGTACAACTACACAAATATATTATACATACACATACACATCCTAGCTTTATTAAATAAAAAAGCCAAGGAATAATGTTAAGCCCAGTAACAAATACTATTCCTCACTCCCAAAATATGATCTTCCAATACTATTTCCCACTCAAAATAACTGTTATTAATAGAACAGAGTAATTTAAACATCAGAAAAAAATAATAATTTCAATGGTGTCTGTAAGAGAATGCTAGTGATCTGCCCACCAATTTCTAGTTGTGTTTTAATGTTGTCTATCTTATCAGATTTAATGATATCATGATCACTTTTATTTGTTGCTTTAACAAATAATGGATAACCTTCAAAGAAAAAGTGTAAATATTTTTAAATGTAATGTTTACTCTCTTAAGTAAGAGAAAAATTTCAATTTGTGGCAAAATTTGTGACTTAGTTATAGCTATAGAAGGAATTATGGTGTTATCCTTGTTTTTATTTTTCAAAAAAAAGAGATGAATGTTCAAAGAAGAGACTATCTAGTCAAAATTAAGTGTAGTAGCAAATATGAGGGAGAGAGAGAGAGAGAGAGAGAGAGAGAGAGAGAGAGAGAGAGAGAGAGAATTCCTTGCATCCTATCAGATCACAATGGAGTGAAATTAGAAATAAATGACAAAAGATAAAACAGAAACCACTCTAATACTTGGTTTCTAACTAATGCACTTTGGTGAATGGATAGCAAAAGAAATCAGGAAAATAATTTTAAAGTCTTCTAAACAAATGATAATAGTGATATGAATCAAAATCTCTGGGAGAGTATAAAGACAGTTCTAAGAGGAAATTTTATAGCACTGAGTTCATACATTTAAAAAAATACAGGGGCTGGGAGTTGTGGCTCAGTGGTAGAGAACTACCTAATGTGTAAGGCACTGGGTTCAATTCTCAGCACTACATAAAAAATAAATAAATAAACAAAATAAAAGTATTGTATCCATCTACAACTACAAAAGTTAAAAAAAAAATAGAAATAAGCCAAATAAAATCTAACATTATGCCTCAAGTCCCTAGAAAAGAACAAATCAAAATCAAGGTTGGTAGAAGACAGAAAATATTAAAATTGATGAAATAGAGAATAAAAAATACAAAAGATCAATAAAAAGTTCATTTTTTGAAAGGGTAAGCAAAATTGCTAAACTCCTCAATAACTTCACAAATACTTGGGAATTAATCTAAGGAAAGATACCAAGGACCTCTATAATGAAAACTATAGAACACTAAAGGAAGAAATTGAAGCTCTTAGAAGTTGGAAAGAAATCCCACATTCTTGGATAGGCAGGATTAAAATTGCTAAAATGATCATACTACCAAAAACATTATAGAGATTCAATGAAATTCCCATCAAAATATCAATGCCATTCTTCACAGAACTAGAAAGAGCAATTATAAAATGTATTTGGAAATATGAGAGACTGAGAATAGCCAAAGCAACCCTGCACAAAAAGAGTGATGCTGGAGGCATTGTAATACCAAACCTTGAAGTGTATCACAGGTTTACACTAACAAAAAGAGCATGGCATCGGCACCAAAATAGACATGAAAACAAACGGAAGAAAATAGAAGACACAAAGATAAACTCACATAAATACAATTATCTTATACTAGACAAAGGTGCCAACAACTTTGATTAAATCAATCTAACCTAACTTTCCTATGTACGAATGTAAGTATACCACAGTGACTCTCACCACATACAACCACAAGACAGTAACAAAGAAAAAAAATGTCTACAAGCAAATAGCAGAAAGATCAGGAGAGCAGAGGGATGGGAGGAAAAGGAAAAATACTGTGGATGAAATTTGAGCAAATTATATTCCATCCTTTTAAAAAATTATGTCAAAATGAATTCTAAAGTTATGTATAACTGGAAAGAAACTATGAAAACATCTAAGAAAAATACCCAGTTGTTTGTTGAATTAATATAATAAACAGATTTTTGTCCCAATGGGAGACTGAAAAAGCATCTCAAAGATTATTTGAAAGACCTATAAGAGTTCATAACATGATAATTTATGGAATAAAAATACATTAACTATTTTGGTGGAAATACAAGCAGAATTTATGGAGGGAATGTGAACTGTCACAATGGAATTTACAACAAAGAATTCCCAAAGGGAAGACCTTAGTCTCATCCATTTTCCATGCATAACAGAGTTCTAAGCTCTCAGTAAAATTATAAATTGAGCAAAAGCTAACATCATTGAACAATACTTGTTGCCTATCAAAACATTCTCCTGATAATTTTAACTTAAGTAAAATATTTTTGTGTTTTGCACATTTCAATATAATTGGACAACCTCCAAACTTCTTCAAGGCAAGACATTTCTTACAGCATCACTCCCCTGTGTGTATCTTAATAACTTTTCTACACCAACATTACATCCTTTATTACTTAATGTTCTTTAGTATTTTTGTGCTGTGAATCAGCATGTGTGACTGCAAAGTAACTTTCCAGGATGGCTCTGACAACAGTATCAACGATGTATTTCACAATTGTTAGAACATTTCAATGAATAATCTACAATAATTAATGTTTCTATGTCAACTAGAAATTTATGTTATGCAGATGTATAAATTTATTAAGATATATAAAACATTTTAATACTTAAGGAATAGAAGTGTCAGAGTAAAGAATTATAAATGTGGCTGTGTCACTGTAGTATGCTGATACTAAGTCTTTTGGGTATAAATCAAGGAGTGGGATAACTGGATCAAATGGTGGTTCCATTCCAAGTTTTCTGAGGCATCTCCATACTACATTCCATAATGATTGCATCAATTTGCAGTTCCACCAGTAGTGTATGAGTATTCTTTTTCACCATATCCTCACCTACATTTATCGATGCTTATATTCTTGATAATTGCCATTATGATTGGAGTGAGATGAGATCTTAGAGTAGTTTTGATCTGCATTTCTCTAACTGTTACATATTTTGAATAGTTTTTCATATATTTGTTAATTGAATGTATTTCTTCTGTGAAGTGTCTGTTCGGTTCTTTAGCCCATTTATTGATTGGGTTATTTGTTTTTTGGATGTTAAGCTTTTTGAGTTTTTATATACCCTAGAGATTAATGCTTTATCAGAGGTGCATGCAGTAAAGATTTTCTCCCATTCTGTAGGCTCTCTCTACATGTTATTGATTGTTTCCTTTGCTGAGAAGAAGCTTTTTCGTTTGAATCCATCCTATTTATTGATTCTTGATTTTACTTCTCGCATTTTAGAAGTCTTGTTAAGGAAGTCAGCTCCTAAGCCGACATGGTGGAGAGTTGGGCCTTCTTTTTCTTCTATTAGGCACAGAGTCTCTGTTCTAGTGCCTATGCCTGTGATCCACTTTGAGTTGAGTTTTGTGCAGGGTGAAATGAGAGATAGGAGTTATACTTCATTTTTTTAATACATGGATTTCCAGTTTTCCTAGCACCATTTGTTGAAGAGGCTATCTTTTCTCCAATGAATGTTTTTGGTGCCTTTGTCTAGTATGAAATAACTATTTATGTGGATTTGTCTCCATGTCTTCTATTCTATACCATTGGTCTACATGTCTGTTTTGGTGCCAATACCATGCCCTTTTTGTTACTCTGGCTTTGTAGTATAGTTTAAGTTCTGGTATTGTGATGCCTTAGGCTTCTCTTTTCTTGCTAAGGATTACTTTGGCTATTCTGGGCCTCTTGTTTTTCCAGATGAATTTCATGATTGCTTTTTCTATTTCTATGAAGAATGTCATTGGAATTTTAATAGGAATTGCATTATATCTGTATAACACTTTTGGTTATTAATTTTGACAATATTAAGTCTGTCTATCCAAGAGCATAGGAGATATTTCTATCTTCTAAGGTTTTCTTCAATTTCTTTCTTTAGTGTTCTCTAGTTTTAATTGTAGAGGTCTTTCACCTCACCTCTTTTGATAGATTGATTCCCCAAGGTTTTTTTCTTGTCTTTTTCTTCTTTCCTTCCTTCCTTCCTTTCTTTTTTTTTTTTTTTGAGGCTATTGTGAATGGGGCAGTTTTCCTAATTTCTCCTTAGTGAATTCATCACTGATATATAGAAATGCATTTGATTTATGGGTGTTAATTTTATATCCTGCTACTTTGCTAAATTCATTTATTAGTTCTAGAAGTTTTCTGATGGAATATTTTTGAACTTCTAAATATAAAATCATGTAATTGGCAAATAGTGATAATTTGAGTTCTTCTTCTCCTATTTGTATCATTTAATTTCTTTTATCTGTCTAATTGCTCTGGCTTGAGTTTCCATGAGCACCATTTGACCCAGTTTTCCCACTCCTCAGTTTATACCCAAAGGACTTAAAATCAGTATACTACAGTGATGCAGCCACATCAATGTTCACAGAAGCTCAATTCACAATAATCGAACTATGGAACCAACCTAGATGCCCTTCAACAGATGAATGGAGAGAAAATATGTTTTATATATATATATATATTACACATTAGAATATTATTCAGCCTTAAAGAAAAATGAAATTATGGCATTTGCAGGAAAATGGAAAACCAAAAAGTTTTCTCTGATATGAGTATACTAGTTCACAGTAAGGTAGGAGCTAGGGAAATATAAAAGTATGTTGCATCAGGCAGAAGGAAGTGAATGGAGGTGAGGAAGTATGGGGGTAGAAAGGATAGTAGAATGAATTGGACATTATTATCCTATGTGCATATACGACTACATGACCAGTGTGATTTTACATCATGTACAACCAGAAGAATGAGAAGTTATACTCCATTTATGTATGATGTGTCAAAGTGCATTCTACTGTCATGTATAATTAGAACAAATACAAAAAAAGAATAGGGACCAAAAAAATTATAAAATGTGAAAAAAAAACCTAAATGTTGTGCAAATATGAAAATTAGGCAAGACATCTTAGTGTTTTTCCACTCAAACATTTTAATGACAACCAACCACAAACATGCTTATATTTTAAATAATTATCCTGAACAATTAAAAAAAAAATTTTTACATCTTTTGAAATTCTCATCCTTAATGATAGTCAATAAGTAATATAATGGTTTGCATATTTTGTACTGGGAAAATATCTTTAATTAAAGAAAAATATATTTAGTTTGAAAAAAATAAAATTATTTTAAGCATAGCTTTAAAAACCTCATTTAAGATCCAATTTACAATTAAGATACATTTATATTAGGATGCTATATAGCAAGGGACTTTAGTCATTTAATTTTTCATAAAGTCTAGTAGTTACATTAAATAAAAATGCTTTGAAAAAAATAAAATATAGAAGATTAACTTTAAAACCTTCATTTTGAGTAAATTTTTCTTCTGTTGAAAACATATGAAGTACACTAACTTCTTGGATTCTGCAGGACCTATCAAATTAACCTTCCCTTTCCTTGGATCCCTTCCAGTGTCACTAGGATTTCATCAGCGTCATTCCCACAACTTCTGGATTTCAGATTATTTACAGGTGTAGACATCCTCTAACCCTGGCAACAACGACCCGGTGTCAAATTTAGGGGAGAAACTCAGTCCAATTCTTTTGTCTTGGCCTTTCTTTTTCTACTTAATTTTGAAGAGGTTGCTTCAAGAATGAAAATTTCTTATATAACTTTGTAATAAGTTCTTATAGCACATGATGTATTTTTGAAGTTAAGGCTGCAAGTTACTCAATCCTTTATTTTGTGATTTTTGTTTTGTATTCCAAACGTTTTAACATTCCTTTGCCCCTTTTCAGTAATCATTTTGCCCTTTAATTTGCGTTTGCTGACTTGTACCAGTTTGCCATCTAAGTTTCTATCTCCCTGATATTCTTTCTGAAGTTTCTGTTAAACGATAGAAGTTCCTGGAGATGAGTATCATCCAGCTCTACCTAAAACAATATTCAAGCTATTCTTTTAATTAGTCTGTTAAGAATGATCAAGAAAAATCAGGATATACTCTACTGTTCACATATCTTCTTTCCTTGGGCTAGAAAAAAATTGTTTTTAAGTCTCAATTTCCCAATGAATGAAAACATTAATATTTTGATTATTTCATTTATCAAGATATATACATGTCAATAAATCAGAAAAGACTTGTTAAATAGTTTGGCTCCAGTGTATAAAATTAAGAACGAAAACTTCTGGTTTCTCAGCAGTACAGATTCTGCCAAAGACTGTAAAGTACAAAGCAAAATGGAAAATTGGCCAAAGGGTTTGTGGAGAGAGCCAAGACAGACAGTTTGGGTCAAAAAGTAAAATTTCACCCATTGTTCAAATATTAGGAGTTATTCACAGCTGCAGATAATTTGTACTCTACAAGTTCTAAGAACACAGTGCTTTGTCTTCATTGTTTGGTTCAGCTGCCCATGCTGACCAGATTTTCAGCACAGTTTCCAGCTTTTCATTTCACCTCATGCTGGCAACAATAAAAGGTTTCAATAAAATAAATCCATTTTAGTGAGCAAATCTTTGTTCTGTTGAATGATACTAGATTGCATGTGAGACTCTGGAAGTTTTTGTTTTTGATCCACAAACCAGTGTGTTCAAACTTGGAGTCAAAAACTCTTGGATCTTTGGCAGAAGTCACAGGAGAATTTGATTCTGCTCCTCTTTGCATTGGATTCTGCACTGAGTTATATTTATCCCTAACCTTGGAAGTGTGCAGAACTGAAATAATAACATCTAAACAAAGGCTCAGTGAAACAATAATTGTTTGGCTTGGCATTTTAATTGCTGTGACCAAAAGACCTGACAAGAACAATTTAAAGGAGGAAAAGTTTATTCTGGCTCATGGTTTCAGAGCTTTGGTCGATGGTTGGCTGACTCCATTGTTCTGGGCCCTAGATGAGGTGGAACATCATGGCAGAGGCTATGGTGGAGGAAAGCAGCTCAGAACAGCAACTAGGTTTCCAGGGATAAAATATAAACCCAAAGATACACCCCAGTGACCTAGTTCCTCCAGCCACACCCTACCTGCCTACATTTAGCACTCAATTAATCCATATCAATGGATTAATACACTGATTAGGTCATACCTCTAATAATCTAATCATTTTACCTCTGAAAATTCTTGCATTGTCTCACACATGAGTTTTTGAGAGACACCTCATATCTAAACCATAACAATATTTCCACAACCATATAAAACAGAGAAACCTATTTACCTAAAGGTAAGCTGACCAGACATTAAGAATTTAGCTACTTAAAAATTCTTATTTCCAAAAGACATGCCTGTGTTTGTGTGTGTGCACTCTTGAATGCTTATATTTCAAGTTACCAACTCATCCATGCAGAAATGACAATGTCTCTCTTAGGAGTAACTGAAATTTCCATGGGGATGACCAGTTTGTTATGTAGTTTCATCAACAGAATTATTTCTCCTTTCCTTACACGACAGTTTGGGGGCAGTTTCAACAGCTGTTTCAGATTAAATTTGTTTTTAAAAATAAATTAGAATTCCTAGGAGGAGCAGAAATGTCTATGGTCATACATAAAGTCATACCTTTCTCTGGAACCTGCAATCTCAGTAAAGACAATGAGCCTGTTCTCTTCATGCAAGCTAGTACCATATTCTCAACATGAAATAAACACAGTTATGTTCCTTAAAAAGTCAGGAATTAGGAAAAAAGGCTTTTGGTAACAGTTAAGATTTTGTGATGGGGGCAATGCAGGTTTAGTTACAGAAGTAATGAAGAACTCACTTTTAGAAGGTAAGCTCTGAGCAGAGCTGTGAGCACCCAGTTGTCATTGGCTCTCAGTACAATTGTTGGGTTAAACTCACAGGCGTGGGCATGCTACATAGACAGGCTACATAGCACTGCATCAATAGGACATGTACGAAGTGGTACAAAACTTGGCCTCTGAAGTACGAGGGACTTCTGTACTACCCCCATGGTTGTATTGACTTGGCTTCTGAATGTCCCTTAGAAGTAATACTCCCTGGCTCTTGTTAAGGACACCAGGTATGTCCTCACAAACTATATGCCATATTGTGAAACTCCAGGCAGAAGCTTTTAAATATACAGCTCACACTGGGCATGGCATTTCTTGCCTTCAGTACAATTAGAAATACCTTGACCATATATGGCATATATGGCCATCACTCTACCAAAACGTTTTCCTTATTGAATCAACACATGCAATTTGGATTTCCATTTTAAAGTGTTATTGAAATTTGCAAGTTTACTAGGATGAATAGAAAAAGACATTGCCTAAAAGAGTTTTTTAATATATTTTGTATCTGCTATATTGTCTTTCATATTTTAATTTGTTTATATATGTTTTCTTTGTTTTTGTTATCTCAGGGGGTCAACTATTTTATTGTTTTAGGGGCTTTGCTACACTTCTTTTAGAAACTACAAGATACTATTAATTTACTATTAAATAATTTATCAATATAACCTACTTAATTTTAGTATTTGAAATAATTTTCTCTTTCATTATATTCATTCTTTTCCATGTTATCCTCTCTTATTTGCCTGAATTAATTCATTGATTTGAAAATATTATTATTGGAAACCTTCTATGAGCCAAAGTATGATAATTTTCTTGGTATTTTATTTTTGAATGCTTAATATCAACTTTTTAAAAAACTTTTTATCTCTATGTAAATCTTTAGGTAAATCCCAAGTATTCTGGTATTACATTATTTTATTTTCTTAAACACAACTTATCTCATAATTGATTTGCTCTATAATTCCACAGTTACTTGGAACAGTATTTGAAGTGACTGAGGTAATGTGGGTTTGTATTACATAGAAGTTTGGGCTGGGGTTGTAGTTCAGTAGTAGAGCACTTGCCTTGCACGCATGAGGCCCTGGGTTTGATCCTCAGCACCACATAAAAATAAATAAATAAAAATAAAGATATTGTGTCCATCTACAACTAAAAAAATATTTAAAAACAGAAGTTTGATAGTAATACTTAGTCTGCAGTGGCAGTTTGGAAAACATCACCTAGGGGTTTAGGGCTCCCAGATATAATACAGGAGCCCTGAAAATGATAAGTGAATTATAAATGCTGATACCTGAAACCCAGTTCTAGCTGAGCATCCCAAGTTTAGATTGATCAAATTTGACAACTCTATACACAATTTCTATTATTTGTAATTTGTAGAAAAGTTCTTACTGGTCTTTTGTTTTTGATACTGGGGATTGAACCCAGGGGCACTTGCCCACTGAGCACATACCCAGCCCTTTTCTGTATGTTATTTAGAGACAGGGTCTCTTTCACTAGGTTTTTAGGACCTCCTTAAGTTGCTGAGGCTGGCTTTGAACCTCAATCTTCCTGCCTTAGCCTTACTGAGCCACTGGGATTACAGGTGTGTGCCACCATGCCCTTCATTGCTTACTGGTCTTCTAAATCATAGGTTCTTATAATTTTGTTATTGATGTTTGTAGGGAAGTTCAACTCTCAAATATTGGAGATATATATATATATATATATATATATATATATATATAACTATATATTTAACTATAATGTATATTTATATACATTAATAAAATTTTGTTATCAATTGTTTCCATTTTTTCTTTACTTAAATCTATTATGAATCAATTACATGAATATAAAATCTCCTGTTTCAATTACTTTTCTGACAATTTACGTATTTCATATCATGTTTGACAAAACCCAAAACTATAATTTTCATATTTGTGCTTTACATTGTAGTTTTTATAAATATAAAATATCTCTATTTCTACAACAGTAATACTGCAGAGAAAAACAAACTTTTTCACTTTAAGAGAAATCAGCATTCCTTTCTTTTGATATATTGTTCATAGATTGTCTTCTCTCCAATCATGACTTTTTAGGGCTTGAACTGGTTCTGTCAGGCTGGCATAAAGCCTGGTCATGTCAGTCATACCTGGGCCTCCTCTGTCTCCAAGTCCAGTGGTCCAAGAGACTGAGGTGTAACCATGCAACTAGATCTTCCTAGAAATAGCAGCCAAGCTGTAGTTACTATGATAAAGACTTGGAGTGATTTCCTGGGCAGCATCTCCCACTCCAGACATCTATTTCTCTACTGGAGAACAGTTTTGAGGCTTTCTAGGTTTTGCATAATTTTCTGAATTATTATGCAGCTTTCTTGCATTTCTCAATGAATGGAGATCAAGAATAAAGAAGCAATCTGAAATAGTTTACTTGATGTTCTCTCTTGGTCTATTGAAGATGCTATAACAAAATGCAATAGACTGGGAAACTGAAAAGCAACAGAAATTTATTTCTCACACATCTTGAGACTGGAAATTCAAAATTAAGATACCAATGCAGTCAGTGTCTGCTGGGTTACCTCCTGGGTTACACATTTCTGTCTTGGTGGAAGCAGCTGGAGAGCTCTTTTGGGCCTCTTGTAGGGGGGCATCCATCCTGTCCTTAAGGGCTCTTCCCTCATGACCTAAGCATGTACCAAAACTCCATCTCCTAAAATCATCACATCAGGGGTTACAGTTACAACATATGGATTTATGGGGACACAAATAGTAAGTCCATAGTGGTGTCCCCAGACCACCATTGCTTCTGACCCTGTCCTCTTGATGTCCAATCACCAGTCCTATCTATACATCCCTTGCGTAAGAGGGGTTTGCATAGCCATCTCACACAGCCTGTTCAATTCAATTCAGTCACATTGTTACTAAATTTAGCAGACTTTCTTTTGGTTCCTTAAAATGCAGAATATAGCAAATTTTACTGGCTTCCAATGAATATAGAGTATTTCCTTTTTTAAATCTTTTGAATATTTAAATAGGACTTCACAAGGCAGAACGAGGGAATGATTTATGGCCTTTCCATTTGGCTAGAAGTTTTGCAGTTTTTATCATGGTCACTTTGGTTGTAGGCCTCTTCAAATCCTTTGTGGAATAAACAACTCAGACCCAACTAAATATCATCTCTCACAAGAACTGTAATAAAATTGACATTTAAAAAAAAAATTTCAAGGGAAGAAATTGATACACAGTAATATTAACAGGTCTATCTATAATCAGCTTGAGCAAGAAGGAGGTGACTGAGTGTTAAGCAAGGCTTATACAAAACACATTCTTAGTATTTGGGACACAAGACAATGTTGAAACAATTTTTATAATTTAAAAATAACAAAGAACTCTGTTATTTTTATAAAACTGGGATGTAGATAATCTTAACTGTGTGTATATATATGTGTGTGTGTGTGTGTGTATAAAAATATATCTCTTTTATCTTTATGTGTGTGCGTGTGTGCACGCACAGGTGCCTGGGTGTATGTATATTGGTACATACTTGAGATTATCTATAATAAGGGGGTTAATTGTTTTCTTATCCTCTTCACTGCTAATCTCCAAGTTTCTAGATGAGTTCAACCAAAGAAAATGAAGATCCACTTTTTCCTTTGGCTGGACAAACATACCCAAAGATTCCAAAAGAATGCCCAATCAGATATTTTAAAGAAAAAATTTCTAACATGCAAAAAGAATAGATATTGCTATTATAAATCCCAGGTATCCACAAGCTATTTAAGAAATAAAAAGTAAAGAATAATACAGTGAAATTATCTGTGTTCCCCATTCTTATTCCCCCATCAGAGTGCTAGTGACAACCATTATCCTGGAGTTAGAATCTGTCTTTTATATACATGCTGCTATACTTTTACCACCTAGGCAACTTGTCAGGTAGGAGTTCATCACAGGAAACACAGAGTCTGTTCTTGCCAGGTTGAAAAGAGGATTTATTAGTTTGCGGTAAACTGCTTTCAAAACAGGAAGCACTGAAGGACCGGCTTGAGCCAGCTTCCATGCTGCCTGTGCAGCCTCTGGGTTGTCTGCTATTGTGCCGCCAGCACATGCTGACACAGGAACTGCCACCACTACAGTGAGTCAGAGAACTGCAAATTACTCACTTGGAAAAACAACTATATGTAGCTGCCTCATTAGGAAATTTTGGCCACCACTGCAGATTGCAAGTCTGCCAGTTAGAAAAATGCACACCTAGCACTCAGCCTGTCTGCTCAGGCTCAGCTTCTGTGTTAAGGCAGAGTCTCATCAAGGTGCACACAAGTGGAAAATCCTGTCTCATCTGGATTCTAGCTTAGAAAGTAAGATAAGGGGTTAAAATCCAAAATACGTAAGGGAATTCTACACCAAACAACAGACCAAAACAAGTGAGCCAACTCAAAAATGGGCAAAGTATTTAAGCAGACATTACTCCCAAATCATAAAAAAAGTGTTTAGTTATGTGAAAAGGGGCACAAAGCCATTATCATCAGGAAAACACAAACCAAAACCACTGTGAAATTTCATCTCACATCTTTTAGGTTGATTATTATCAACTGCAAAAAGAGAAGTGTCAGTGAACACATGGAAAACTTGAGCCCCTGAACACCATTCCTGAAATGTAAAATGGTGCAACCACTATGCAATCAAAGGAATTGGGACCAGCGTGAGGAAGGGAAACCTACATGCCTACATTCACTGCAGCAGTGCCCAACCATCACAGAAAAAACATGGTTTGTCCAGTGCTGTTGTTTGGTCTGGAATGTCCCCCAAAGCCCAGGCGTTAAAGGCTTGGTCCTGGCTTATTGCACACTTGGAGGGTGGTGGAATCTTTAAAAGGTGGGGCTTAGTTGAAGGAAATCAAGTCATTTGGAGAGTGCCCCATGAAGCAGATGTTGGGCCCCAGGCCCTTCTTCCCTCTTTGCTTTCTGGAGGCCAGGACATGAGCAGCTTCCTCTGCCATGTGCTTCTGCCATGAGGTACTGGCTCGCCACAGGCCCCAAAGCAACAGGGCCAACCAGGCATGGGCTGAAACCTCCGAACCTGTGAGCCCAAAGAACCTTTCCTCTTTAGAAGCTGATTTTCTCAGGTATTTTGTCCACAGTGATTATTGGTGGACTAACACATACGTTCAATGGAGTTCTATTTGATCTTGATAAAGAAGTTCTTCCACATGTGACAACATGGGTGAACCTGGAGAACATTATGCTGATGAGCCAGTCACAGAAAACCTGACACTTGATGAATGCCACACACGTGCAGTATTTAAAATAGTCCAACTCATTGAAGCAGAGAGTAGAATGTTGATTAGCAGTCGCTGGAGGGGGAGGGGAAGTAGGAAGTTGATTGATGGGTATACAGTCAGTCACATTAGATGAGTAACTTCTGGAGATCCTAGTACAGCACAGTGCCTACAGTTAATAATGCTGCCTTGTGCACTTAAAATCTGTTGAGGGAGTAGCTTGCATGTTAAGTGTTCTTACCTTAAAAGGGAGGGGTTTAATGTGAAAATTATGTTCTTTACCTTCATCATGATAATGGATTCAAGGACATAAACCTACATCCAAACTCATCAAATTGTATACATTAAATAGGTTCTGTTTTAGTATATCAATTATACTGCAATAAAGCTGTTAATTTTTATAATATGATAACTCATTAATAATATAGAATCTGTGCAACTAAAAGTGTAGCTAATTTAGAGGAAAATATTTGTAGCAGTGGGGTATAAAACCAAACCTAAAAAGGAGAGTAACAGAAGAAAACTTGTGTCTGTGAAGGTAAAGTTATGACTGAATTTTTCTTATGATCAAAGAAGATATTGAACCATTGCTTGTTCTAAACCCATAATATTACTGTTCACCAGGAATTCTATGACTAGGGACTTTGTCATTCCTTTGTGCAATCCTGGTATGGTTTGGATTATGAAAGAAGCACATCACATTAGGTAACAAACTGCTTAAGATTCCTTTCTGAGAAAAAGTTTATACATCTTCCAACAGCCCTTTGAAATGTCTTTTGGATAGAAAAGGATTCCCATCTGAAAATGCTTTAACTGTTTTTCTTAGTAATCTGCAAATGTTTTCTCACCTCTTTAAGTGACAGACTATATTCAGAAATAGCTGAAGTAAGGGTAACTTCAAGGGCCTAGAAATTATGCAAAGTTCAGCTCTTTTGTAATAAGTTCTTAATATGATAGTGATATATTGGCAGTCTGGCTCCCAAGCACACATCTGGAGTCTATTTCTAAGAATAAGGACAACATACCATACACTGCATAAATTTTTAATATGATATAAGTTAGTAATAACATTAAAGGTTTACTCTGCTTTGTGGTTAGACAATTCATATGATACTGTAAATAATATGATTGAGTGTCTGATACAAATATAGGGGAATTTTCTTGTATATGCTAAGAAGCTCAAATTCTTAGTCCATTTTGTGTGGTTACAACAGGAATATTGAGACTGCGTGATTTTAAAAGAATAGGGATTCATTTTTTAAAGTTCTGGAGGTTGGAAAGTCCAAGGTCAAGGGGTGTGCATTGGGTGAGGGCCTTCTTGTTGCATCATCCCATGGCAGAGACAGAAGGGTAAGCAAGGACAAGAGTGAAAGAATAGAGGAGGTCTGAACTCACTAGTATAACAATTCCCTCTCCCTTGATAGCTAAATCACTTCTGCAATAAGGACATTAATCATTTTATGAAGGCACTGGAGATTGTTCTAACATGTGAACTCTGAGGCACACATTTAAACCATAGTACTCTGTAAGTGGTACCTTTCATACTCATCCAAGTTCTGAACATAGTAAGAATTAGTGTAAAAGAGAGGCAAGACAGTGGAGTGGACCTAGGCAGCGAATGTGGACTCATCTGCAGTCTGGAATCAGTGCACTGAGAGAACAGCCGATGAGAGATGTGGGTGAGAGAGGGAAAGCACTAAGACACGATATTCGACATTCAGAGACTTGGAGGGACTAGAAAATTCTGGAAGGAGGGAGAGGCAAAGTGGAAAAGCTGACTTCAAAAACAACAATAGGCAAGTGAAGCTGGGGCAGGAGCGGCAAAGCCACTTAGAGAGCGAGCACAGCGTAGCTTATCTTAAATTGCTGGCAGAAAACTGTGGTGGGCCTCCATTTTGGGGAGGCCACCCCTAAGCCCACTTTTCTAGAAGAAATTAAATTTATAAGCTTCAGCCCACCCACACAGAGCAGTTTACTATTATAGGGAACACCTTTGAGATGGGCTGTCTCCATATCTGTTTAGAGGGATCCCAGGTAGCTGACGGTTGCTTACTCTCATCCCTGTTGAGGGGATTGAGATGGAGTGGAACAGAGACCAAGTCATTCTCAGGGAGTTCAACCACTAGGGAGAAGCAAGTGCCCCAGCTGCTGGTCTCAGCTACCAAAGCCTCAGCAGATGACAGAACCTGCCTGGGCCCCAGCAGTATGCTGTGCAACACGGATGCTGGCCCCACTGAGCATACCCGAACAGCTATCCCCACTAGCTATCAGAAGCTGCTTAGGCCCCAGCAGTCCAACAGAGCCAGCCTGCAGATGTGTGCACCCACAGAAGCCAATCACTGCCAAGCACACCCAGACACAAGCCTGCTGAAATAAGCCCTGCTGACCTGAGCTGCAGGCAGAAGCAGTACCATGCATGCCACAGAGGCATGAGGAAGGACATACCCAAAGACAATGGACACGACAGAGCACTTCCAGACATAGGTGCACTTTATATGTGCAACTACCTCACTCCCCCCACATACCACCCTTAAACACTGCCACTGGGCCACTGCACCTCTGCCACGCAGCATCATGCTCTGTACACCCTGAAGTCTACACAGGGGAGCTCACACCTGTTTTAATAGCTCTGGGCACGAGAAACTTTTCTGCACGTGGAGACACAAGACTACACCCCCTATTAGGGAGAGACCTGGCTACTAGGTGACAGACAATTAGGGCTTATTTCCTCTTAACCTACCAAAAGCTATTAGGTGCCTGGACACACCAATGACCACAGGGAGCCTCTTAGATTTGCATTAGATGGGAGCTAGTGAGGGTGAGACTCCACATACATAGAAACTGTGAGGTGGAGCCAAGGGTTGTGGGCATTTGCTAACCCTTCCCAAACCTGATGGGATCCAAATCTGTAGGGCCCACCAAGAAATCTCTCCAGCCAGGTGTGGTGGCACATGCCTGTCATACCTACCAGCAGCTCAGGAGGCTGAAGCAGGAGGATCATGAGTTCAAAGCTATCCTCGGCAAAAGTGAGGAGTTAAGCAACTCAGTGAGACCCTATCTCTAAATAAAATACAAAATAGGAGAGCTGGGGTTGTGGCTCAGTGGCAGAGCGCTTGCCTAGCATGTGTGAGGCACTGGGTATGATCCTTAGCACCACATATAAATAAATAAAAAATAAAGGTTCATCAACAACTAAAAAATATTTTTTAAAAGATACATAATAGGGCTGGGCATGTGGCTCAGTGGCTGAGTGCCCCTGAGTTCAATCCCTGGTATCTGCCCTCCCCAAAAAAGAAATCTCTCCATCATGATAGTTCAGAATGGAATAACTTAAACCTCTCTAGCATCAGATCTTGATTTCACAGATGTTATTTTCTGTATTGATTTCATAGTTTCTCCCTATTATTGGATACTGCATTCCTTAATTCATTTTTATGGATTTCTTTCAATGGTCTAAAGTGTTCATTGTTTTCTTCTTGCATTATCTGTCCCTGTCTCTAATATCCCCATTTTTTTCTTTTCTTATTTTTCTCTTTTTCATATCATGCCATGTATTATTCTTCAATAGTAATACTATATTATTGCCTAATTTCTCAGCCTATCCTAGAGCATTATTGGTTTTTTCTGCTTTTGGATTAGTGGAGTTGTGGAGAATATTTACAGTAAGTTTTCTTAAGGTTTATTACTACATGGCTTCCTTCGGAAAGGTCAGAGTTACTGGTGACTCTTCAAGTAGTCCTGGGGACTGACACAGCATGTGGTCATTTGAGTGGGAGTTTTGACACAGATATACACTCATCCTGGGGCACACAGCAAGGATAAATAAACTCATTAACAATTCTCTTGTTTTAGCAAAGTAGAAAAGATAATCACTCCAGTTGATGTGCCAAAAATCAACATGAAAACACAGGAACTATAATAAAGCAAGGTAGTAAGATGCCTCCCAGAGTTCCTAACCCTCCAGTAACTGATACTATAGGCATAAAGTAAAGGAAATGTCAGGGCAAGAAATGAAAAAAGTTGAATATTAAAATGACCAATGAACTAGAAAAAAAGAGTTAAAGTGTGAACTAAGAAAGAAAATGCAGAAAATGAAAAAGCATTTCAGTAAAGAGATAGTTTTTCTAAAAAAAGAACCATATAGAAGTCTTGAAAGTGCTAACTCAATTAGATACAAACTCATGATATCCAAATTAAAAGCTTCTTTACAGCAAAAGGAAGCAAGAGTGTGAAGAGAGAGATCTTACAGAATGGGAGATAATCTTGGCCAGCAACTTTTCCAACTGAGGATTAAAGAACACAAACAACTTAACAAAAACAATCAACAAATGAGCAAATAAATAAACATTTCTAAAAAGAAGAAACACAGACAAACATAAGAAAAAAATAATGTTCAACATTTTTAGCCATTAGGGAAATGAAAATCAAAATTACACTGAGAGTTGATCTCACTCCAGTTAGAATGACAACCATCAAGAATACAAATAATACATTTTGGCAAGGATATGGGGGAAAGGAACACTCATGTATTGTTGGTGGAATTGTCAATGATCACAAACTCTATGAAAATCTGTATGGAGCTTCCTCAAAAGACTAAGAATAGAAACATCATATGACCCAGCTATCTCTCTCCTTGGTATTTACCCAAAAGAACTGAAGTCACATACTGTTGTTATAGTTAAAGCTTTGTCCCAGGGTTTCATAAACTGACTTCCAGACCACTCACGTATAATCGAATCAAGCCTTAATTGAAGCACACCGGTGGCAGATGACCAGAACATAAAGCTCTCCCCTGATCAGCAATTGCAAGAGCACTCCTTATAAGCCTGAAAACCACAAAAGGGATGTTCGGGGGGTCTAGCCAATGCAAGCAAGCCAGGTTACAGAAGCGGGACAGTGCAGTCAAGCAGAGGGAAGCCTAACCAATCACAGTTAGCCCAGTCACTCCAGTTACAGAAACAGCCCCGTTACCCTAGTTACAGAAACAATGCCCCATTAGGTAGTTCTGTGTTCTTAAAGGTTTCTATAGCAAAAGAAAGAGAACATCTTGCTCCAGTCATGACTCTTCTACTTGGCATGGTTGTTTTACAGGATGAAGTCATAAAACAAAATGGAGTCACATTTGCTTCTACTACCACACTATAGTGCGACATGTATATTTATAGCATGTGCAATTCACAGTAGCCAAGTTACAGAACCAGCCCAAGTGTCCATCAATGGATAGGTAGATTGTGGTATATATACATAATGAAGTGTTACTCAACCAAAAAGAAAGAAGAAATTATTTCTTATGCTGGTAGATAGATGGAACAGCAGAGCATCATGCCAAGTGAAATAAGCCAGATTCAGAAAGTCAAGGGTCGAATGTCTTGTCTTATATATGGAAGTTAGAGAGTTAAAAAAAAAAGGCTGGGGGAGGAATAGAAGGGAAACCAACAGAATAGAGGGCTGAAATGGCAGGGCAGGAAGGGAAAAGGAGGTATTGGGGGATGAAATAGGCTAGATTATATTAAGTGCATGTATGTCACAATATATCCCACTAGTAAAAATATCCTTAATGCACCAATAATTTTTTTTAATTAGGTGAGGAAAGAGGCTGTTGGAGAGCAAAGCATCTTTATTATTTATAAACTAAGTTCTACAAGGTAGCATACAGGGTATGTGGTGGGGCAGGGGCACGCTGACTTCAAGATTGATTCTCACTTGAGTTAGGCTCTCTCAGTACTCTGTGATTAAATTAGCAGAGGACGCTCAGATCTCTGTGGTCAGGGTGGCTCCCAGAAAAGAAAGCCGAGGGTTGTGATTTGAACTAAGCACACCCCATTTCTTATTCACACATCTCTAACAAGTACATGACTTCCACTGCCTTTTCTCCTACCTCTGTGGGGAGGGACAGGAACTGGAAGGAGTCCGGGTGGGCTTAGTGCCTCTTCTCCTGACTCCAGGCACAGGAGTAAGCGAGCACAAGCCTGCCCAGAGCGCTGCTCACTTTCTCAGTCTCTGCTCTCTATGCTAATCCCACAGTCAATAAGGGTTGAGGCTGTTATCTTAGAGACATGAAACCCATGTCAGTCTGGGTGCCCGGCTTCAGCCTTGACTGGATCATATCTCCAATGTCAACTCCTACTCTATGGGTAGTTTTGAGACCATGCTCTGGTTACACAGTTGCAGAATTAATCACCCAAAACATGGTGCTGCACAGCAGTGGGTTTTACTGTCCACAGGCTGATGCAGGGTGAATGCCTTGTCTCGCTCTCCCATCTCTGCTGTCTTGGCTGGGGTGAATTGACAGATAGAGGTCACTAGAGAGCTGAGGGGTAATTTGGAAATGTCTTCACATGTCTGCAGATTGATCCCAGGTGGCTGAATCTGTCAGTAGGGACCTCAACTGTGCTGTGAGCCAGAACACCTACACACTGACTGTGCGGGCCAGGGTTCTTCACGGCTTGCCATCTCAACGCAGGTGGACTTCTTATCTAACAACTCCATGCTGATTTGAAAACAAGTGTCCCAGGAGAACTAGGAGAAGCTGTGTGGCCTTTGCTGACCTAAGCCCAGAAGTTAGGCACTCCACTGCAATCTGTCCTTACAAGCAAGAACTATGTTAAAGAGGAATACACATAAGCCCTGAGCTCATAAAACGAGTATCAAAGACTATCAGTCATAATTTATAACCTCCACTCTGTTGTTAAATTTTATTTTGTTGCTTAAGAACATAAAATTAGTCAGAAGGTCATATTAATAAAGCCCCAAGACAAGTCTACCACCATAGCGGAAAATCGCTTCTTTGTTGCATATCCCATTCAACCTGTGACCAGTTAAGACTTTCAACAGAGCACATCACAAGATCTGCAACCTGCAATGAAGTTAGACAGCAAGATGTTCAGATAGTAGTTTGACTAGAGATACTCTAATAAAATTTGCAATACTATAGAAATGTCCCATATGTTGATTATAGTTTCTCATTAAAAATATCCCCAGCAAGAAATTAAATGCAAATGCTAAGTGTTCAAGACCAAAGACATTAAAAATCCAAAAGAATTAAATCCAAAGTAAAAAAACTCTTGCCCTTACAATTAAAAGTTCAAAGAAATTGATTCCTCCTCAGTTTTCTTCTGCTCAGATTTAACTTTTAAAAAAAAAAAATTCTTAAAATCTTGATGAGCTTGTGGTTTTTCCGGCAGCTGACAGCTGGGGCATCTCTTGCTGAAATGATTAAGGTTCCTTTAAGAACATAAAATTAGTCAGAAGCCTCAGAAACTTGTTAGTTCAGTCCCAAGACTTTCATCAGCCTCTGCAAAGGTATCATGACTTGAAGTGTCTGGTAGGATAAGCCTGCCCATGCCTTACTCAGACAGAGATTTGCTTAGTGGCAACACATATGATTCAGTAAGAGAAAGATAAGAGACTTCCCAAAGCACTGGGAATTTGAGAGACATGCAAATGTTAACTCCTACTCCTTACTCACACACCAATGCACTTTCTGAATTGAGCCATTAAGATGTATATTATGAAGCTAGCCTTCCAGAGAGCTCAAGGCAGAAACTCCAAAAGAAGATTTTAATGCACTACGATCCATAGTAAGACCAAATCATCTAACCCGTCATGCCAGTTAAAATCACAAGGTAAAAGCATTCCATAGACCAGAACTTAAACAGATGTGTTAATTTCCATCACTCTTGGCTAAAAGTCAAAGCCAGGTATCCAGGCCTCCCCAGATATAAAGCTAGAGCTGTTATAAAGCAGCTGTCAATTATGTTAATGACAGTCCCTCTCATAAAGAGAAGAGTGTTTAAACTGTCCCTATGTCCAGGAAAGGTAGAAAACAAAGCAGGCTGTGTTCTCTAAAACAGGTAGTGAGGCCAAATTTCATTTCCATGATGGAGTTTCTGGAGACAGCAAAGACCTTAGCAGGAACTCAATGGCATCAAGGTGTCAGTGAATGGAGAAAATCAATGCTTTCAGCTCTACCATGACAGCCACTAATCTGTGTTAGTGGTTCGTGGCATTATATATTGATAAATTATTTATGTCATCAAGTTTACCTTATATGATAAATTATTCATGTCATCAAGTTTACCTTATATCAAAGCATTAATATGTCAAAGGGTAGCATTGGAAATTTATTAGTCTCATATGGGTTGAAATGTGTCTCCCAAAAAGATATAAAGACCTAATCCCTAGCACCTGTGAAGATGGCTTTATTTGGAAATAGGGTCTTTAGAGAAACAGAGAAGTACTAAGTTGAAATGAGATTGTAGTGGGATCACTAAGTGACTGGTACCCTTGCAAGAGGACAAGATCACAGGGATGGACTCAGGAAGAAACCCACATAAAGACGGAGTGAGAGACTGGAGCTATGCTGCTGACACCCAAGACTTTGCATGCATAGCCAGCAGTTCCAGAAGCTGGGAAGAGGGCAAGAAGTAGATTCTCCCTCAGATCCCAGAAGGAAGCCATCCTGCAGGAAGCCTGGCATGAGATTCCAGCCTCCAGAACTGTGAGGCAATAAATTTCTGTTCTTTTGACTCAGCTAGTTTGTGGTAACTTGTTGCAATAGCTTTGGGAAACTAATACACAGTCTGACTGTATTTTTTCAGGTTTGACCACTAATAGGTTTTAAGCCTGCCCCTCCCTGTTTCCTTCTATTGCATAGCTAGGAAAGTAGATAAAGTTGCACAGGTATTTCCTCTGCTGTAGATGTAGACTCCAGTCACCCCTCAGCTTGTTGCTTCTCTTGTGCTCCTCAGCGGGTGGACCAGCTCACGAAGAGAGGCATCGCTGTGCAGTGTGCATGTCATATACTTCTCCTGGATGGGATTGCTCTAGAGCCTCCCCAGGGATCAGCTCTCACACGTTCTTGCTGAGCTGAATTCCCATGTCCTGAATCCCTGATGCTCTTCTGAGAACATTCTTCACCAAATCACTTGCCAAGAATCCCGCCTAGACTCTGCTAGGAACCAAAGCTTGATGTTTGTTCTTCAATGCGCTATAACTAGACAGAATGTAAATCATTGAAATACAAACATGAGAAAACACAGCACACATATAACAATTTGCACTTGCATCCAGAAAATAAAAGTTCTATAAAAGCCACATGCTTAACTCATAGTGTTAGGACAGAGTGATAAAGGGATATGCATGGTGCAGTGACACGAATCATCAGTTTGACCAAGAAGCCAGAAAAACATAATTTGAAGCTCACAAGCATATGTTAGTTTATATTGTTAACATTAATTCACTGTGAAGCTGGAGAAACATCTTTGTGTTTCTAAGAGCTACTCTTGGATTCAATATTTAAGATTATCATCACTGATGATATGATGCCTCATATGATGAATCACATTTTTAAAGATGTGACTAAGATTCAAATGTTGAACATTTTTATGTATGTGATTAAAATTCAAATGTTGAACAACTTTAAATTTAAGGTACTCTCAAAACTGACTTGCGTTAATTTTTTATACTTTTGATCGGTGTGTGCCCTAACACAGCCTTTAGAATTGCTGTTCCCTGTATTTATTTGTAAAACATGTTTTCTTTTTTAAAAATATTTAAAAAAAAACTTTTTAGTTGTTGATAGACCTTTATTTATTTACATGTGGTGCTGAGAATTGAACCCAGTGCCTCATACATGCCAGGCAAGTGTGCTACCACTGAGCCATAGCCTCAGCCCAAACATGTTTTCATTTAAATAACTGAAGCTATTATACAGTGAAAAAAATATTGCTTGGTTATAAGATGTGTGGTATTTGGCCTAAGAGAACTGTGGGACGAAGTGTCTGTGGTGACTAAGGCTAGTTGGTCTCTAAGGAGAAAAGTGGTTGGGTGGCAATAAAGACGACAAGCCTACACAACGTCAGGCTACCACGGGGCGTCCCTCCAGCACAAGGTTCCAGGGTGGAAAAGGCCTTCAGAAGCAAGTGTTGACCTTTGCAGATTCAAATATTCAGCTAAAGCAACAGAGCCACACAGCTTACAACACAGGGTGTTTCGAATTGGGAATTGACACGGGATATTGTGTGTTCCTTATGAAAAAATGGAACCCCTTGCAAAGTTCTGGGCAACGAGGTGAAGACATCTGGTAAGAAGGTGAGTGAGGGCCTGTGTACTTGGGTCTCCTTGTCATGTGTGCCTGCCTGCCCAACAGGATACACAGAGAAAAACCCATGTCTGGAAACGCTATAGTGAAATTTAAAGAACGTCAAAGACACAGAAACATATAGAGCTTTTTATAATTCAGTCTTGATTCTTTACAGATCACCTGCAGAGAAACAGGATCAGAAAGACATCAGACCTAACAATGAAAATGAATGCAAGAAAATAAAGAATATTATGTTTTTATGTATTTAAGGGAGAAAGTGTTGAATAGAAAATTCTGTATGTACACACAAGCAGAAGTCCTTTTCAAATACTGTTATCATAAAATATGATCTTGGCAATGCAAGGTTTCAGAAATGTTTGTATGTAAAGAAGCCATTCATAGACATCCGTGAAGAGAATACCAAAATGATTTGCCATGAGAGAGACGGGCAGTAAGATTGGTCAAATTATACCACAAAGTATTTTGGGATAAAAAAAAAAAACCCAATTATTAAAAAAATCAAAGGAAGACTATCTATAAAATCTTAGTCTAAATTTTCATAAAATATCAGCAGGTTGAGGAAAGTGACGGCAAAGGAGCTATTCAGCCATTCACACACTTTGTCTCTGTCCTGCCAAGCTGCAAAAAAATAAGATGGAAAACATCCAGAGAATGGAGACTAAAATTATCAAGTGTTTTTTTCAAGACATGTACTTAAATGGTTGTGACCTCTAGCCTGAAAAAAATTCTGAAAAGGTTGACATTTGTAAAGGTATGAAGGAATTTAAAAAAGGTACTCATTTTCAGAATACTGAATCAGGAGGTGTTGCTTTACATCTTAAGGAGACTTAAAATGGTGGCATTTGAATCACTACACATAAAGCCCTTGGCATTTCTGGATTTCTCTTTGTGGTTTAAGTATATGTGATGCATAGAATTTCTCCCCAGGCGAGGTGATGACAGCAGTCCCTCACTGTTATTCTACGGATGCAGTCAAAGCACACTGCGTCACTCTGACTGTAAAATGCAGTTCAGATTTTGAAACAATACAGGTATTGAAACCCTGCTGTTTGGGCTACTCTGTATGCGCTGATGGTAATAAAAGTATTTACAGATGGACACTTCTCTAGCTGTTTGTCGTTTTTAGAGCTGAGCATGTCCTGTCATCTGTGTCTTTAATGAGCCCTAAAGCCAGCTTCCCTGCGGCAGCACACTATTCTCCATTCTTCTTCCCAGAGGACTGGTGCGTACTGGGTACTATAGCAACCACTGCTCACTGCTTTCTCTCTGATTTTTTAAGCTTAGTCATGTAGGTTTTTTTGGCAAAAAAATATTATTCCAGAAGATTTCAGTTCCCAAACCCCTGTCTTGAGAAGCTTGGCTTTTTTTTTTTTTTTCATCATAAATTGTTATTCTGGACCAAGTAGGGGGTTTGTTATTGCTATATCCACACGTGTCTGTGGTCCTTCCTGGGAAATACAGATAGATATATGGGTGAAGTGAATTGTTCAAGCCTTGCTCTCTGATACTGAGACACACAGTCTTAGCAGAAGTAATCACTTATTCCTAAAAAAATATTGGAACCTAAATGTTTTTCCAAGCTGATAAAATCCATCTTCGCTTTCAGGAGGCAGAAATCATCACAAAGCGAAAGGACTAAACCCAGGCAATCAGGTGCATGATTTCCCTTTCAATGGCTGAACCTAAACGGCTAATTGGAAGACCTCCTAGATTAATTTTCATTTCAGGAAAGTTTTTGGAGATTTGTTTCCTGAATCTTAGTTTACTCATCAATAAGGGAAAGTAACGAGTTCAAAACAAATGAAAGGTTAGGAGGGTTAAGTTGTAACATGTGATGTTCCTTGCCTCAAAGGCATAAGGATTTATTTGGCAAAGTCCAACTATGAAGACCTCAGCCTCTGAGTATTAAGGTAGTCTGTACTGTGAATAAGATAGTCTCAACCACATGATAAATCCTTAATATTCTACTAGGGAAGCACTACAGCCCCATTGAAATCTATACTATCAGTGCTTCTTTAAAGCTATCTTGAAGTTTTATAATGTCTGACTGTAAGGTCACCCTTCCTCTCCCTTGCTGAGTGTCGCATTATCATCTCTTCCCTGTCTGCTCCCCTGTTAACCACAAGGAAATACTTGAAGGTGTTTAAGCAGGGAGATTTGTAATTTTGCTATATTAAGCAACCACCATGAGATTCATGTTCTTCCCATCTCCTTTATTTTCCTTCCTTTTTTTTAAAAAAGGGTTCTTACTAAACAACACTATTTTTAATTCAGAAACCATAGTCTTATTTTCTAGGACAAAGAGACAAGTGTGTGCAAAGTGTGGATCTTTGGTGTCTCACCTTCACACCCACCTCACTTCCTCTCCTTTTCTCCCTGGGGCTCGTGGGACCAACTTTCTTTCCATTGCGGAGTTGCTTTAATTCATTAACATTTGCAAGTTCTAGTAAGGGTCATAAACTGGGTCTGTTTAACCTCTGATTCTCTCTAGTCTCTACATGACTTTTCCCCAGTTCTTACATCTTCTCTGTACAGTTCTCCCTATAAATTGGATGTCTTCCTTTAGTCATCATCTTAAATCAGTTTATGGAAGGTTTCTAATCTGAGGATCTGAAAGGAAATCCATTCGTTTCAGGTTGGTGTTAATCAATATGGTCCCTGGTCATGGCTGGGATGATTCAAAATTACAATTTCCATATATTCCTCTGGTAATCATGATGTTCTGAAACATTTAATAGAAAATTGAAGAGATGATGTCACAGTATCTGTGGTCAAGTGAGGGTTACAGAAGAAAGATGACTAGGACATACTCTTATAGAATCCCTGGAGAAATGCCAAATAGCCATTGAGAAGACTAAGACTTCCACATTTCCAGACCCCTTTGTGGGCACACCACAGAATACTAGAAATACTTAAAATACACAGGATGCTCATTAAAATAAACATGTCAATGCTACTTGGCCCATGCAAAGAGATTCAAGAGTTAATCCTTGAAGTACTATATTTACTTAAATTCTTTCACTTTCTGAATTTTAACATTTGAGTAACTGGAAGTATGTCAAAGTGGAGAAAGTTTCTAAAAGTGGTCTTAAGCATAAAAAGCCAGAGAAAATTTATTTCTATTTTTTAGGAAAAATAGGAAATAGTAGATACTGAAACTTAAATCTGAAAACTATTCACTATTCTATAATTTGAGATATAATCATAGTTTGATTAAAATGTGTATATTCATACTCCTGTACTTTTATTGAAGTAGAAACAGTGTTCAGAGATTTCAAACTTTCCAGAATAATATCTGAATTACCATAATTGTGTAACAGATTAAATTAGTATGTATATAATTTAATCATATTATTTATATACATATAAATTTTATATGTATTTAATTGTGTAATAGATTAAATTATATACATATATTTAATATATATTAAATCTGAAAACTATTTTCTCTTCTATAATTTGAGATATAATCACAGTTTGATTTAAAAATCCATATATATATAAATCATATATATATATATATATATATATATAAACTTTTCACTCTGTCTACTGAATGAATGGCATCCCACATGGGATCAACCTAATCTGCAAACATACAGCCCATAATACAGTCCCTAAAATCAATATTTCACAAAAAGGAACCAGACTTTTCTGAAAGCACACTTCTCACATCAAGGGAAGGAAATGCATAAGAGAACATGGAATTTCTTATACAAGAAGTCAACATGTCAATCAAGAGTTAATAAAATCAGTGGGAAATAAGGAAATATTTAAATAACCCAATAGGAGACAGTACAACCTAGATGACATTGGGGAAAACTGTTTACCCCCCATAGTACTCAGCTAGTGAGGAACCAAGGAGGGTCCTTGCACTCTGACTGACTGTAACTGCTCTAGATGTGCCTGCTCACCCAGGCATCACACTCTGCAGGACCACTGGAGAGAAGCCTCATTTTGGCTGTACCTCATGCTCTTAGTCCACTCTACGGGTTTGCACAGGTGAGCTCGTTTCTCACAGAGGTGAAGATCTATATAACGAAAATTACAGAAGCCTAAAGAAAGAAATCAAAGAAACCTTGGAAGATAGAAAGATCTACCTTGCTCTTGGATAGGCAGAATTAATATTATCAATATGACCATACTTCCAAAAGCACTATACAGATTTAATGCAATTCTGATCAAAATTTCAATGACATTCCTCATAGAAAGAAAAAAAGCAATCATGAAATTAATATGAAAAAATAGAAGACCCAGAGTAGCTAAAGCAATTCTTAGCAGGAAGAGTGAAGCAGGTGGCATTACCATACCAGACCTTAAACTATACTACAGAGTAATACTAACAAAAACAGCATGGTATTGGCACCAAAATAGACTAGTAGACCAATGGTACAGAACAGAGGACACAGAGACTAACCCACAAAATTACAATTATCTTATATTAGACAAAGGTGACAAGAACATGCATGGAGAAAAGATAGCCTCTTCAACAAATGGTGCTGGGCAAACTGGAAATCCATATGCAACAAAATGAAAGTAACAGCCTATCTCTCACCATGCACAAAACTCAACTCAAAATGGATCAAGGACTTAGGAATATAACCACAGACCCTGCATCTAATAGAAGAAAAAGTAGGCCCTAATCTCCATCATATGGGATTAGGCCCCAACTTCCTTAATAAGACTCCTGTGGCACAAGAATTAAAATCAAAAATCAATAAATGGGATGAACTCAAACTAAAATGTTTCTTCTCAGCAAAAGAAACAATCTGTGAGGTGAATAGAGAGCCTACATATTGGGAGCAACTCTTCACCCCTCACATATCAGATAGAGCACTAATCTCTAGAGTATATAAAGAACTCAAAAAGCTAAACACCACCACCACTACCACCACCACCAACAACAAAAACACACACACAAAAAAGTAATAACCAATCAATAAATGGGTAAAGGACCTGAAGAGACACTTCTTAGAAGATGATGTACAATCAACAAATACATGAAAAAAATTTTCATCATTACTAGCAGTTAGAGAAATGCAAATCAAAACCACTACAAGATTTCATCTCACTCCAGTCAGAATGGCAGCTATATGAAGACAAACAACAATAAGTGTTTGCGAGGATGCTGGGAAAAAGGTACACTCATACATTGCTGGTGAAACTGCAAATTGGTGCAGCCAATATGGAAAGCAATATAGAAATTTCTTGGAAAATTGGGAAGGGAACCACCATTTAACCCAGCTATCCCTCTCCTTGGTCTATACCCCAAGGACTTAAAACAACATACTACAGGAACACAGCCACATCAATGTTCATAGCAGCACAATTCAAAATAGCTAAACTGTGGAACCAACCTAGATACCCTTCAGTAGATGAATGGATAAAGAAAATGTGCTATATATACACAATGGAATATTATTTAGCATTAAAGGAGAATAAAATCATGGCATTTGCAGGTAAATGGATGGAGCTGGAGAATATAATACTAAGTCAAATTAGCCAATCCCCCAAAACCAAATGCTGAATGATTTCTCTGATTTAAGGATTCTGATTCATAATATGCTGCAAGGATGAGGGGAATGGGAGGATTAAATGAACTCTAGACAGGGGAAAAGGAAGGGAGGGGAAGAGAGGGGGCATAGGGATAGGAAAGACAGTGGAATGTGATGGTCATCATTACCCTAAGCTCATATATGAAGACACAAAGGATGTGACTCTACTTTGTGTACAACCAGAGATGTAAAAAATTGTGCTCTATATGTGTAATATGAATTGTAATGCATTCTGTTGTCATATATAACAATTTTAAAGATTGTGCTATTTCAAACCAAGCATAGCTTGATAATTATGTCTATAAATAGTACTGTTTTATCCAGTTTATCAGCATCATTTTTTTCTAAGTAATACCTAAGTGATATTTTGGGCAAAGAATAAGCCAGGAATCTATTTAGTAATCTCATTTCTAATGCTGGTTATACAAAAACAGTTCAATTGCTCAAAAAAACCTTCACAGGATTCTAAGTAAGGATGTTGACCAACCAATTAGTTGCAGGAAAAGGATACAATATAACAACAGTGTTGAAACAATGATATGGATCACAGTATCACTGTCTCACTGAAAGTGGTTTGGAAAAGAGAGCAGGTGAGCATGTAGATCTTTTTTTCTGTAAGGGTCACAGGTATGTGCACTTTCTGTCTGGAATCAGGAACTACTTACATATACATAGAACACTGTGGAACTAGGGATTCCAAAGTGGAATTTTAGTTGGGTTTTTAAATATAATACTGCTTACTTACCATATTTCTACAACAAAATCAGCCCCAACCATAGAACTCTCTGAGGTCTGACTGATACCAAATGTAAGTCCACTGTCTCACTCTAATAAACAATGCTGACAATTAGGCAAACAAAACAGAAGAACAAAAGAAGCAAACACTGGAAATTCTTTGAATCCAAGATTACAAAAGCAATGTTATTTATTAATTAGCATGTTTGGGATCTTGACTAGAGGCTAGTGTCATGCAGGAAATTAAGCACAACAGCTCTGGGCAGTTCCAGAACTGATGCAAATTACCCTTCACAGCATGTTATAAAATTGACTTCCTATTCCTAGTTTTACTGTTATGATTAGAAATTTAAATATATAAAAATTATTTTACTGCACTTACTTAAGTGATTTATTTTTCATTGGTTACTACAGAAAATTACATTTAACGTTTCATCTAATGTTAAACCATGCTTGTATTTCTGGAAAATATACTTTAGTCATGATGTATTGTCTTTTTGGTACCATTAGATATGGTTTGATGGTATTTTAGAGGGAAAGTTTTCTGCTTTTGTTTGTGAAATTTCGCATGCATAATTTCCTTTCTCACATATGCCTTTTCTGGTATAGTTCCAGTTGATAGCCGCCTCATTGAATGAGCTGGTGAATGTTCTTCATTTTTCTGCTCTTATAGAGTTTGTAACAATAATTTGCTAGTTAATTGTATGAGTCAACAAGAGTGAGTTAAAGGATACCCAGATAGGTGGTAAAACATTACTTTGGGGAGTATTTTTGAAGATGTTTCTGGAAGAGCTTAGCATTTTAATCAGGAACTGAATAAAGCAGATGGCTTTCTCCAGTGTGGGTGGGCATCACCCGCATACATCTTGAATAGAACAAAATGATGCAGGGAAGGTGAATTTACTCCCTCTGCTTGAGCCGAGGCATACACCTTCTCTTGCCATCCTACCTCCTGCCAGTTCTTGGGTTTTGGAATTCAGACGAGGTCTTAACATCACTGGCTCTCAGTTCTCAGGTGCTTGGACTTGAACTCATTTGCATCATCTGCTTTCCTTGTTCTGGAGCTTACAGGTGGCAGAACACAGGACATGTTGGTCATCATAGTAGTGTATGCCAATTCCTAATAATTAATCTCTTCCTATTGGTTTTATATCTCTTGAATGTCATGACTAACACAAACCAACTATATATATATATATATATATATATATATATATATATTTAAAACTATNTATATATATAGTGTGTGTGTGTGTGTGTGTATGTGTGTGTATACACGTATAGTATATACAATTTTTTTCCATAAAGATGGACATCTTAGAAATCAGGTCTAATGTTCTCTTATGAGATAATTTCAAACTTTTGACTCAACTTCTTTAATGCCTATCCAACCTCAAATCTTTTTCATTCTTCAATCAATTTTCATTATATTTTAGAATTCTGACTTTTAAGTTTTTATATGCATTTTTATAAAATTGTTCCTCTTTTCAATCTTTGCTGTGTAACAACTAGTGCATACTAGAATTTGAGAAGCACCATTGAACACTATATATTTTCTATTGAAAAACATAAACCTGAATCATTTTATTTATTATTCTGTTTTAAACTGTTAATGTTAGAGTGTACACACAGAAAAGTACACAAACACTAAGAGTTTGATGCATTTCCACAAACCCACATTGAGAAAGAACATTTACCTGTAATCCCTGAATTTCAGTGCTATTGTTCCACTAGTTTTGAGCTTATGAAAATAAAATCATGCCAGTTGTTGTGGCTCACCTCTGTAATCCAAGAGGCTCAGGAGGCTGAGGCAGCAGGAACACAAGTTCAAACCCAGCTTCAGCAAAAGTGAGGCACTAAGCTACTCAGTGAGACCCTGTCTCAAAATAAAATACAAAATAGGGGTGGGGATGTGGCTCAGTGGTCAAGTGCCCCTGAGTTCAATCCCTTGGACCCAAAACAAATAGATAAAAATAAAAAATAAAATCATAATAAAATGGCTTTTCTTGCTTGACATTTAATTTATAATATGTATCATTGTAAGTTCCCTATACAAAAGTTCATTTGTTCTTATAGCTATAGGAGAACAACACAATTTATCCATCCTACTATTGGACATTTTAGTTGTTAGTCTTTCACAGAAACAATTCTATTATAGATATCCTCATACACACCTTTTGGAGAAGATGTAAGTCTTACCTTGCTTCTGTTACTACACCAAAATAATTCAGATTGGGTGACTTATAAATAATTAAAAATAATATTTATCAGTGCTGGAGGCTGACAAGTTCATTATCAAGGTGCCAGCAGACTGGGTTTCTTCTCTGCTTTCAAGGTGGCACTTTCTTGCTGTGTCTTCAGATGGCAGAAGGTAGAAGCAGAAAAGGGACTAGAATGCTCCTTTTAACCTTTTTTATAAGGACACTAACCCCATTCATGAAGGTTCCACTATCATGAATTTATTACCCCTGTTGGTCCCCATCTCTTATAATTACATAAGCAATAAAAATTCAACATATAAATTTTGATATTTTGATATTTAGACCATAGCAATGTGCATGCAAAATATAAAAAGCATATATATGCATCCATTGTTCATCTGAAAGTCTTTTTCAGAAAAAAAAACACTTGTCACAATTATAAAAACTTTTAAATATTAAGGGCATTCATCACTACTTGAGACAGATGAGTAAGTACTAAGAACTTACTTAGTAAAAGTTTTACCATATGGAAAGTTAATATATTTTCTGCACAAGAATCCTAAAGTTTGTTTTGATCATTATCAGATTAATGCAAATTTTTTTACCATTTTCAGATTCCCTAGGTTAGTGATGTGCAGTGAAAATATAACACAAGTCACATATGTAATTTCATGTTTTTTATTAGTCAAATAGAAAAAATGTAAAGTTGAAATCAATACAATGTTTTATTAACTCAATAGATGGAAACCCAACATTTTACATTTATAACACATTTCATTACAGACTCTAAAATTTCAAAATACTAATTCTTGATTAGTATTTAGATTTCATAAAATTTACAGTAGAAAATAATATTTAAGGTGCTGGGCACACATCTGTTATCTCAGAAACTGAGAAGGCTGAGGCAGGAGCATTACAAATTGCAGGCCAGCTGGGCAACTTAGCCAATTCCTAATTCAAAAAAAGTAAAACAAAATGGGCTGGGGATATGGCTCAGTAGTAGACAACTTGCCTAGTATGGGCAAGATCTGGAGTTCAATTCCCAGTAATGAGGGAGGAGGGAGTAGATTCACATACCTTAGTTGTTCCAACCACAAAATTATTTCCAATAACTGAATTGTGTCAGTTTACAAGTTTACTAAAATTAAATACTTGGTTACTCTGCCACACTAGCCACATTTAAAGATAGTTAAAGATAGGTATACCATTGGAAGGCATAGGTATAGCTCCAGTGGGTTTTACTGTTTTGAACAGCTTGAATTAAGTTTCAAGAGAAAATATTTTCTTTTACAGGCTGTGGCAGTGAATTTTGAAATAGATGAGAATGCACACACACACACACACACAACTAGGTTTCTCCAGAGATGTCAAATCTTACACTATATATCTAGGTATTTTATCACCTTGTAGAACACTCTCATCACCTCAATAGTCACCTTACTTTCTTCGTGTACTTTTTAATATATATCTATGCATATATACATATTTGAGTCTGAGAGAGGATGCACTGAATACCATGCTGTATACAATAAGGGGTGAAACTTGATGCTTGTTCTCAGATGCGTGTAACTTATAAACTTCTTATAATACTGTTCAAGGAGGTTTGTCTGTTTTAATTATGAATGTAGAGTGAATCAGTTGACATCCTACTCTCTTTCTGCTGTTCTCTTAAGTTGCAAGAATTTCAAGGATACTTTGGTACTGTTTGTACTATAAAAATTTCATTTAAGTAATATGTAGTGACAGCTGCAGGAACTGTCTGGTAATAGACTATCGTTCTTATACATCATGGCCATGTATGGGGGAAAAAAACTGATAGCAATATAAATAATACTCTATACTAAGTACCTTACTTACTCCCTCAGTCATAAACAGTAAAAAATCATCTAAAACAAAAAAAAATCTTAAGCTCAACTTCAGTTTTCCAGGATTCCATAAAAGAGGGGTTCCTTTAGTTGTTCAACTGAAGGAGCTTGCGGCTTTATGAGTCCCTGTTTTGCAAACAATGTTCCGATTTCAAATACATCTTAAAAACACATGGACGTGGGACTGCAAATTGGTGCGGCCAATTTGGAAAGCAGTATGGAGATTCCTGGGAAAGCTGGGAATGGAACCACCATTTGACCCAGCTATTGCCCTTCTCGGACTAGTCCCTGAAGACCTTAAAAGAGCGTACTGTAGGGATACTGCTACATTGATGTTCATAGCAGCACAATTCACAATACCTAAACTGTGGAACCAACCTAGATGCCCTTCAATAGATGAATGGATAAAAAAAAATGTGGCATTTATACACAATGGAGTATTACTCAGCACTAAAAAATGACAAAATCATGGCATTTACAGGGAAATGGATGCATTAGAGCAGATTATGCTAAGTGAAGCTAGCCAATCCCTAAAAAACAAATGCCAAATGTCTTCTCTGGTATAAGGAGAGCAACTAAGAACAGAGCAGGGAGAAAGAGCACGAGAAAAAGATTAACATTAAACAGGGAGGAGAGGTGGGAGGGAAAGGGAGAGAAAAGGGAAATTGCATGGAAATGGAAGGAGACCCTCATTGTTATAGAAAATTACATGTAAGAGGAAGTGAGGGAAAAGAGAAAAAAAAACAAGGGAGAGAAATGAATTACAGTAGATGGGGTAGAGAGAGAAGATGGGAGGGGAGGGGAGGGAAGGGGGATAGTAGAGGATAGGAAAGACAACAGAATACAACAGACACTAGGATGGCAGTATGTAAAAACGTGGGTGTGTAACAGATGTGATTCTGCAATCTGTATACGGGGTAAAAATGGGAGTTCTTAACCCACTTGAATCAAATGTATGAAATATGATATGTCAAGAGCTTTGTAATGTTTTGAACAACCAATAAAAAAAAAAAAAAAACACGGACGGATGCACAGCTCGGCAACCCACAGATTTCCACTTTCCAGGCACGCAAGGCTAACGCATGATTTCCCACGAATTTTGTCCACGCAGGTGCGCTCACTGTAGAAAATAAAATAATCTAATAAACTCAACTTCCACGGGCATCCCCGGCGACCACCCCCCAGCTTGCCGAGGCCCGCACCATCTGCACCGAGAGCGCCCCCTAGCCGGGTTCCCACGCTTTGGTAAACTGGCGCAGGGCAAATTAACCCGGAGAATGCCACCGCGCTTGCGCCGTGGAATGCGCATGCGTCGCAGTGCCGCGCATGCTCCGCGGCAGAGGCCTCGGAGAGCTCGGAGGGTAACGGAGCTGACGCGCCCTGCCCCCGGTGTGAGTGCGGAGCTTTTCTTCCGCACCGCGTGGGCTCGTTTTTTTTCCCCCGGCAGGCGGCCGGTCGTTACCTGCGTTGTCTTCTCTCCCCTGCACGCTGAGCTGCTGCAGCCCACCATGGCGAGCGTGGCGGGTCTGGGGAGCCCGGGGGGCGCTGGGGCTCTGCGCCACAGGTAACAAGTGCACTGAGGCCAGGCGCGCGGCCAGGCTCGGCGTGGCGGGCCGGGGTCGCCGCGGGGGCCGACGCTGCGGATGTCTTCAGGGGCTTTGGCACCGGCGTTCTGGAGACTTGGCGCTGGGGGTTGGGAAGATGCGGCTGCTGCTCCTTGGCTTTTTACCGCAGGGGCAGCGCTGACTCCATTGGTGGGCCATGGGAATGCCGGTGTTCCTGCAGACCTTGCCTTGGCTCGAGGGTCTGCCTTGTCACCTTCAAGGGTGTTTACCACCGGGGTGGGAGAGAGGGTCAAGGACTGACCGTGGTCAGATCGCCAGGATTGTGCGCTGTGAGACGTGACTTGATGGTGTTGGTTAGCCTTTCCCAGGGCGCCCTGGCTCTCGTTGCTCGATGATTCGGCCACCATTAGAACCTGCGGTGTGCCAGCCTCCATTCTGTGTGCAATGAGTGTCAGAGGGGTAGCTCGGCTTTGGTTTCTTCTCTCTCTCCTTTTTTTAAAAATCGTATTTTCAAGAACATTTGGAGTTTTTAATGAAGAGAGGTGATTGCTTGCAAAAAAGAAAAAAAAATAAGAGAAGCGAGTTTTGTCTACATCCAGGAGGTAGTGAAAAAAAAAAAAGAGATACGTAGAAAATGGCACCATGTCATAGGTGGATTAGCCTACATAGCATTTGCTAGTTGCAGGATGATTGCACGCAGAATAAATGTCTGTTAAATGGATGTAATTCATTTGCATCACTGTAATTCTTCTGCATCACTCAATCCTTGGAATGAATCATTGATCCATGGTAGACCGTAACAAAGAATCAAGATATTTTATAGGTGACTAAACATATGGTAAGAGGCAAATGATAAATCATTGAATTTTGTCTTCTCTTTTTGTTTTGCAGTTATTTTGCTCGATATGGCTTTTTGTAAAAGTGTTGTACAAGATTTAGATGACTCGTGAGTATATATATATTTAAACTGTTATTTTAACTTTAAAAACTTGAGCTTTTATCTAAATATTTGCATGTGAATCTTTTAATGATAGGGGCAGTAATGACCAGTGTTTATATGTTGCTACTTTTTTTTTTTTTTTCAGGAATTGTTCTAAATACTATATATGTACCCCAAATATTTTTACTAATAGTTAAAAGATCAGAAAACTGGCAAACATCATTTTACCTTGTATTTATTTCTTTGTGCTCTAATCATATAGAGTGGGTACTGGAATTTACTTTCTCCTTTTTGGGGGAGGGGTGTACTGGAGATTGAACTCAGGGGCACTGGACCACATCCCCAGCCTTCTTTTTTATTTTATTTAGAGACAGGGTCTCACTGAGTTGCTTAGAGCCTCGCTTTTGTTTAGGCTGGCTTTGAACTCACAATTCTCCTGCTTCAGCCACCTGAGCCTGGAGGTACAGGCATGCACCACCATGCTTAGTGTTTATTTTCATAGTATTAGCCTTAATCACAAGGCCTTGCTTATAGTGGGTGAGCTGTCTAGCTCCAAATAAAAATCCTATGTGTGATTTGGCTTGAGTGAAGGTGACAGCAATGCCTTTCCTGCCAAGCCACAGGTGGAAGGTGCCCTCCCCACACCAAATTTAGTTGCACAGTTTATTGCAGTCTCTGGAGGGTCTTGTAATCAAGGATTCAGACCTCCTGGGCCAACCATGTTCATATGTATATGTGTGCTCCTAGCCCAGTTCTGTGTGGAGACCTCTTTATTTGGGGCTTCATCTGAGGCATTTCTCAGACACTTTTGCCAAGACCTCCTCATCAATAGTCACTCATAAAGAGGCAGAACCCTTTTGTTCAGCTCTTCTCAGCAGTGAGATGAATTTCCCTGTCTGCTGCATCAACCTGATTCTCTGTTAGTGCTCTTTCATGTATTAAAATGGTACACTGAGGAGCTGGCACCTCTTTTATGTCTCTTGGTTCACATTGTGAAAGTAAGTGAATAAAGGCTTGATTATTACTTCCAGTCTAGCTGATTGTCCTAATTTACCTCCTGAAAACCTGATTGCATGACAGAATCAGTGTGGTGTTCAGGCTGATCAGTTGAGCACAGTGTTGTTACAGAAGAGCAAAACACCTAAGATCCTATGTGTACCAGGCATGTTGATGGATCTTGGGAGTACTTGCAGATTGCTTATAGAAACTTTCTGGTGCTGAGGAAAACAATTAGGTACAAAGAAGTAACCTTATTGAATTTAGTGATACCCAATGGGGTGTGTCATTACAGTTTTCAGCTTATCCTGGCAGTGCTGACTGCCTGAGGAGGAAGGAGGAGTTGTGCTCCTGCTGATCATTCCATTAGCTGGGTAGATGCTTACTGGAAAGGCCCCTACACTGGGGAACATTTCCAAGAGCATAACATGCTTATGAGATAAATGTGGAAACTGGTTCCTCACAGTAGAGTAAGCACATGTGCCATCAGTTGTTTCCTGGATCTGTAAGACAGGGGCCATGAAGATTCTGGTAAGATTCTGGACCAAGCATGGAATGCCATTATTTTGAGAAGGCACCAAAACAGCATTGAAAAGGTGTTCCACTTGTCTCACCATGATCAAAGCTAAAAGTACTTCCCCAGGGACAGATTCCTCAAGCTCATGGGTGAGGGTATTCTTACCAAATAGAGAACACTGGACCCCTTATTCCATTAATAGTGCTCTGGATCCCAACTGGAATTGATGCTTCTCTGGATTTGCCTTAGCCATCCACATGCGTTCCACTAGCTTGAGCCACACTATCTAGATCCTGACATGACCACATTTGCTTCTTGTTCACATTCTCTCAAGATTACTGTATCTGATGGCTCAGCTTATACATTGGTGGGACAGATCTTGGGCATACAGTACACTCTCTATGCTCCAGATCACTCCAATTCATAGGGATGGTTGAACATTTTAATGGACAGCTGATGACAATGTACAACTTTACCCCCGCCTGGACTACACATTTACTGAGTTATTTCAATGCAGTATCAATTGGGTACTTTTCTCAAACATTAAAACTGAGCCATCAGGAAATGATGGGAACCCTCCTAGAATCCAACCTCTCAGATTAAAAACAACAGATTAAAAACCGCCAGTTTGTAAACAGGATTTTCCAAGCATAGCAAACTTAGGCTTTGCTATATTAACTTTTCTCTGGAGGTATAAAATGTAATAAAAGGGTGAAGAACTTAGGTATACAGTGTCATCCCTTGGTATCCATGGGGATAGGTTCTACAACTCCTTGTAGATAAGAAAATCTGGATGCTTAGGGACCTTATATAAGTGGTACGGTGCTCTGTGCACATCCACCTGTATAGTTTATATCATCTAAATTATTTATAGTATTTAATGTAAATGTCATATAAGTAGTTATTATTTTCTGTTGTCTAGGGTATAATTTCAAGAGAAGGAAACCTTGCAAGCAACACTGTCAGATGATCAAAACTGTCTGAAACAATTTGAGCTTGCTATAGCAAGAACTCAGGGGTACTCAACTACTATTCTGGCATTAGGGTTCTCTCTTCCATCAGACAAACCGTTCTGTAGACTTAAAAGAGTGTAAAAAAAAAAAAGAAAATTAAAGAAAGCGAAGAAAACCTGCACATGCTCATTACAGAATTGGAGAGGCAGTTTTCTATCCTGCGTCCCACCAAGTATTTTCAGGTCTTAGTTAGTGATCCACAGATGAGGAAAACCAATTACATTTGTATTTCTCCCAGAAAAACCTTAGTTCCACTTTTTTTGTTGTTGTTGAATTCTTTATTCCTCTTCTTTGAGTGGTTCTTTTTAAAAATTCAAAGGATAGGATAAGATGTGGAGGTCACTGAGGAAAAATTTTACACACATTTATTGAAAGAATTTGTTTCATGTTTCTATATTTATCAATTTATTATCCCTACCCTTATGATACATTTGTAAAGTGAACACAAACATAAAAATCAGAGATCTGCTTTTGTTTTTAGGTTTAAAGAAAATCGAAAAGATGACATTTGGCTTATAGATGTGAGTATGTAAATTTTATGTTAATTACCTGCCCCTACCATTTTAAAGACTCTTTTTTATTCTCTTTCACCCAAAGAAGGCAATATATAGTTAGTACTTATGTATCTTCTTAATTTGTTTTTGCAGATAGTATTGTTTTGGTTTTTCTGTTAAAATGAACCTTAGAGCTTTAAGGTTTAAGGGACTTATTTTATTGAAATTTTGGGGGTGAGAGTATTAAGATGGGAAGCTAGTACCCTATCTTATAATGAGGTAAATTTATAGATTATGTCTTTAGGAGATTATGACATGATTTTATTACAGAATTCACTCGTTTCTTCTTGTTTTCCAAGATATTGAATATATTAATATCATTTAGTCACAGTCATACTTTCATCCTTTTTGTTTTTTTGGATTCTGGGGATTAAACTCAGGGGTACTCAACTACTGAGCCACATCCCCAGCCCTATTTTGTATTTTATTTAGAGACAGGGTCTCACTGAGTTGCTTAGTGCCTTGCTTTTGCTAGGGCTGGTTTTGAACTTGGAATTCTGCCTCAGTCTCCTGAGCTGCTGGGATTACAGGTGTACGCCACTATGCTCAGCCATACTTTGATCTTAATAGTGAACAAAATTAAATATTTAGCATCCTTTCCTCACTTTCTAGTTTGGAATAAATTTTAACCTTGTGACATTGAAGATTTGTTTTAACATGCCTCAGCAAAAGTAGAGTAGCTGCAAAAGAAATGAAATAAAGATGGTAGATTTGGGGATTATTGAAGCTATGTGATGGGATATGAGAATCCACTGTTCAGTTTTTTCTCCTTTTGTATATTTTAACATTCCCATGGTAAAAATTTAAAAAGAAATATTACTTCATGAAAATGCAATAAGCAGTTTGTTAGCTTGAGTTCTAAGTATTACCCCCACCATTTGCTGATTCTGGTCTGTGATTTTAGTTTTATCAGTCAGACTTGTCACTACTGCTACTGCTGCTGTGTGACACAGGGAAGGTTTCTTAAGGCTTCTAAGCTTTGAATTCCAATGCTAAGCCAATTGTCTTAATGGTCTCCTGTATCTTGCCAGTAGATACAATAAACTTAGCAAAGGCACTCACTTTGTTGGGATTTTTGTAATAAAAATAGATTGTTTATCATTAACATTTGGATGTGCACATGGTATGGCATATGCATTTTTATTTACTGGTTTCTTTCTTTTTTTTTTTTTTTTTTTTGAATAACATGGATACATTCACTTGGAAGCAAAGGCATTTTATTAAAATTCATGTATCTGTTTTAAATAGGTATCAATAATCTATTAAAATGAACTTAAGTTAGTATTATATTTGAGGTATGACTTAGGAGTTAGCCTATCTAGATTTCTGTGTGTCTTTTATATTTTGCTGCATAACCATTTAGGAAATATATTTAAACATTTAGTTCCAAATAGATTATTAGCAGATTATTTAATCAAAGAGATTCTTTAAATATTAAGATTGATAGTTACAGTAGTACAACATTTTTAGTGATTTTTTTCCCCCTTTGGCTAGTTTTATGCACCATGGTGTGGCCATTGTAAAAAACTGGAACCAATTTGGAATGAAGTTGGCCTTGAGATGAAAAGCATTGGTTCTCCAGTTAAAGTTGGAAAGATGGATGCTACTTCCTATTCTAGTAAGTCTTGATGTAGTTTATTATTTTACTTTTCTCATAAAGAAAATGTTTTAATAATATGCAGCAGTATTCAAGGTGGAAGAAAACATAATTTTCTGCTCTTGTAAAATTATCTTAGTTTAAGACTATACTTTATAAATTAAATGAATTAGCCATTGAGTATTTAATATACAACCTGTGCTAGTCTTAGGCCTAACATAAACGTACAAGCCATTGTGTATTCGTATTTGAACCCAACTTAGGTACTTAGTTTACATGAGGCAACTATGGAAAGTTGAACGTTTCATTGTTGATATAAGTTAAGTGAATGATAGTTTATTGTCTGAGTAGATAGATGGTATGGTAGAGAAGTACATAAGAACTTAAAGATGAATTAGGATGAATATGAGAATCAGGAAGGTATTCATGCTGAAAAGAATATAAGAACAAAAATCAAGCAGAACAGATCTGTCCTCCTGTTTGTTTTATAAATAGAATTATTGGAACATGGCTACACTTGTTTATTTACAGTTGTTTAGACAGTGTTGATGCACCAGTGTCAAAATTCAGTAGATATGACGAAAACTACATGTTCCCCAAAACCTAAAATATTTATTATCTAATCCATTATGGAAAAAAGTGCTCTCTTAAAGGATTTAAGCAAAGAAAAAATTGAGTTTAGAGAAGTATGAGATATCATGGAAATTTAAAAAGAGCATGACTATAGAAGTAAGCCTGGCTTTGCCTGCTACTACTGCTGTGTGACACAGGGAAGGTTTCTTAAGACTTCTAAGCTTTGAATTCCATATTGGTACATAATTAATTGTAATGCAGCTTTTATTGGTTATTCTGAAGCTTGAATGATGTTGTGTTTGCAAAATACGTTGTATGTTATAAATATATATTTCCTTTTCTTTTAGCTGAAAAAGAAAGTTGAACTGTGTAATATGTATTTCTTTTTAGGAAATCAATTGCACATTTTGGATCATACCTATGTTTTAATTTCAAGTTTCTCATGTTCTACTTTTGTGGTTTTGGGAAAATACTTAGTTTCCATGTCTGTAAGGGACAGTGATATTTTCAAGGTTGTGAAGATTTTATTACTGTTTTATGTTTAGAACCCCCTATTGCAATAGCATATATACAGTGGTAAAGGATAATTTCAGATTGTTAGAACCTCCCAGGGCAGAATGTTTTGCATTTTATTAGTTGTCCTTAAGGAAGTTATACACATTTTTGAGAAGACAAATTATTTGATAGAATTTTTTTGGCAGCAACTTGTAAATGAAAAAGAAGAGCGGGTGGAGACAAGAAAATCGTGTGAGTGAATTTTTTTATGTGTCCTGGTGTGGGTCACTAGGAGCTTAGGCTGGGGTAGAAGCAGTAAAGTGAAGAAGGAATTCTTATATCATGTTCAAGGCTGAAGTAGCAGATGAGATAGTTTGACAGTGCTTCATTATATTCACTCACCTGTACTACTACTGTCATGTGGAAAAGAATGAAAAGTTTGATTTTGTGTGCATTTTCAACCTCAGTTGAATTGGAGCCATTGCTTCATTCATGTTTCTGACTGAGGAACTAGAGTTCATTTGCGTTCTTAGAGCTGGAGTTACTGATCACACATCAGTTTTTGCAACTTTGAAATAAGACAGGACATTGTCAAAGGGAGAAAATAATATTCTTGAGTTGCTATTTCTTGAAATAAACTTTTAAGTAAACTTTTAACTTCATGTGTAACTACTGAAGGAATCCCTTTATAAGGCATTCCTTCAGTAGTTACACATGAAATAGGTTCTTATGTCTTGATTAGAAATGTATACACATTGATCATAGATGCAATCCTTCATTAGTTCACTCAATTATTATTTCTTAACTACTGTTTATAAACCACCACATCTCCAGAGATTAAAGAAAGACTCAAACACATCCTGCCTGTTTTGGAAATGCTTATAATACAGCCTTATAGAGATAGAAAGATAAACAAAGCAGTAAGTGTAAAAAAGTCATAAAAACTGTAAATTCTTATGATCACTTGAATCATTGAGTGGAGTAATAATGTATAAAGCAAAGTGGAAATATAAAAAAAAATAGTCATTGAAAAAGTAGTTCATATAAGTTAGTAAAAATTTTTATGGTAAACTGGTCATGTGATGTTTCAGTGATAACTAACAATTTACATTGTCACAATTCATTATAATATCTAATTCATCAATGTACTATTTATTAAGTGTTTCTGTGTGCCATTATTACATTGGAACTCTGATTAGGGGAAAAATAGATATTCAAGGGCTGGGTATGTAGCTCAATGTTATAGCACTTGCCTAGTATGCAAAAGGTCCTGGTTTTCATCCCTAGCACTACAAAAAAAAAAAAAAAAGCCCATGCATTTCTCCTGAGTAACTTAGAGAAGTATTTTAAATGCTGCGATTAAAAATCAGTATTTTTTTCTGCATCTTCAGAATATAATGTGTATATAAGTCAAGAGTATCCACACACAAACACACTGTATACATATATATACTGTATGTGGTTTTTGAATTTTAATTTTAAAATGGGACTGGGACTTATTTTGTTTTTCATAAACCAGAGATTTGGTTTTTGCCTATAATTTCATGATTGTTGCAGATTTTATTCCTTATGTCTTGATTAGAAATCATCTTAACATCATATTACATGTTATATTGGATTAATGGGGAGGAAAAACCACTATAGAGATTGCTTTGAAGGAAATATACATACAAGACATTATCTCACACAAGCCACCTAGCTTTGGGAAAAAGGAAAAGAGGAACTGATATATACTGAGGCCACTATCTGCCAGGTTTTGGGATAGGTGGTTTTTTATATACCACCCCAGCTTGCACCTCAACCTACATAATGATGTGTTCTTGTGAATACTTGTGGCTCCTTGAATAATTGAAACATGGTTTATTCAAAAAAGTCATTCCTTTGTAAGAAAGTTACTGAGTCACATTCATTAAATACCACGTATTGGGGCAAGACAGGAACATTCTAGGTGTTGGTAATTTGTTAGTGAGCAAAACGAACAAAAATTTCTGCTCTTGCTTTTATGGAGAGAGACAAAAATAATCAATATAAACATGAGTGAATATTCAGTATTTCATGTTAGTCATGGAAGCTTTTCCCTGCTGTAGACAGAAAGAAATTTTATCTTCCTAGTATTTAAAAAAAGTTGATAAATATTCAGAACCACTGTGGAGACATTACAAATACATTTTTGGCTTATACTTTCCAATGTTTCTTTAAATACTCTAAGGCAGTTCAAATTTAGGCATTTTAGTGGAATTTAGAGTTAAATAGACAAAGAAATTGAATCTGTTGGGATTATTCTGTCTTAACTATAGAATGTTAATGATTTGGCTATTTTACTAATACCTCTTCCATCCGCACAACCCACTTCTGTTTCTCGGCCTATAGTCTGTAGACTTATGACATGCATTAGGATGACGTGGGAATTCATTGTCAGTTCAGGATCCTGAGGCCTACACCACTGTACCAAATGGAAATCTTTCAGATTTGGTCAAGAAAATATATTTTGAACATGTACTTCAAGTGATTTTGCTGCACACGTAAGTTGAAGAACCACAAAGAAGAATATTAATTTGATTAATAGATAGTTACAGGATTTTGTTTCAGAGTGAGGTAGTATTCAACACGTAAGTTGAAGAACCACAAAGAAAAATATTAATTTGATTAATAGATAGTTACAGGACTTTGTTTCAGAGTGAGGTATGATTATTCAAAGTGATCATGTGCAGCAAAAGTCTCTAAGATTCTTTGATGATATCTTATTTCTTATTCATCTCTTTGTAGTGGTTGAAAGCAAATACCATCAAACTCAATCCAACATATCTGTTTGTAGAACTTTTGAAGTGGAGAAATTTGAACTGTATGTTTATTCAGTTCTCTGTGTTTAGAATTGTACCAGAAACTTCTTGATGCATGGTTTTGTTTTTGTTTTGTTTTCTTTTTTTGGTACTAGGGGTTGAACCCAAGGTTACTTTACTATTAAGCTACAACCCCAGTCCTCTTTACTTTTTATTTTTGAGACAAGAGTCTTTCTAAGTTGCTGAGGGTCTCCCTAAGTTGCTGAAGCTGGATTCAGACTTGTGATCCACCTGCTTCAGCCTCCCTAGTTGCTGGGATCCCAGGTGTATACTACTATATTAATCCCTTCATGCATAGTAACTAATATAAAATTTAATAAAAAAGCTGTATGTGATCACTGTAAATTCAGATACATATTTTAGCCTTTCTTTTTTGTATATATTCCTTCAAGAATAAATATTGGAAGTTTCTCATTCAGTAGTTAAATTGTGATATTGTGCGCCCTGTAGTGGGATGCTGATTTTATTGTGGAACCAATGGAATTATGTTTAGTCTCTAGATATGCTTGTATGAAAAAGATCATAGTTTACCTCTCTTGATGCCTAAATATGCAGTGGTGTTTGAACAATAAAATTCTTATTCTGACTTCATGTTTACAGATTATATTTACAAATTAATTTTACTTTCTAGATTGTAAGCTCTGTTTGATCAGTGATTACATTTCAAGTTTTCTAACCTTGTATTATCAGCATTTGGGGCCAGATAATTCTGGGGTCTTTTTTGGGGGGGAGGGGTACAGAGGTTCTGTGCATTGTAGGAATTTTTTTTTTTAGCATTGTTTCTTGCCTCTACCCACTAGATACTAGTATACCACCTCCTCACTGCCCACTCCCATCACCACATTGTGTCAATGAAAAATGTCTCCATTTGATTGACAATCACTATTGTCTTTTATGTCCTTTTCATGTTGGATATATAGTGATACTTAGAGAGTACTAAGACAGATAGTATTTTTCAGCTGAAATAGAGATTGAGAGTTTGAGGCTAACTCCTCACTACGTCCCCCCACCTCCAGTTTATACATTAAGTAGCATGGTAACTAAGTGGCATGAGAATAATTATACATACCAGAATTTGAGATAGAATTATGCCCAGAATCCAAGATTACCATGACTCATATCTTTACCTGTCTCTGCCATCAAATTATTATAATTTCAAGGAGAAGCCAGAAATAAAAGATTGCTTCATATTTAATCTCATTTTAGAAATATTTAAAATTATACAACTTCAGAGGGAGTTATTCATTTTATAAACAGGATCTTCTGTTTCTAAAGAAATCAATATTATTATTCTTTATTATAAAATGTAGAGAATGAAAACTTAGACCGAGTCTCAATTGCAACCTTGCTTCCTAATTTGTTGTTTTCAAACAAGTTACCACATTTTCAAAAGTTTTCTTTAATTTGAATTTGCAGTATTTTTTCCCTCCAAACAAAAATGTTTCAAAGTTCAGTGGAAGAATATTAAAACCTGTTAAAATTTGTACATATTAGTATTTTAATATTATTTACACGTTGATGTATCAGCAGATAGTTACTAACAGTGAGGTCAAGAACAAGAGTAGGAAGGAAATGGCTCTAACATTTAAGGATCATTTATGTGCCAGACTCTGTGTTAGACACTTTTCTACATATTTTCACATTTAAAAATTCTACCTGTAGTCCTGAAAGGTGAGTTGTATCTTAAGAAGTAGTATCTTCTGAAGCAGAATCAGAGAAGTTGAATCATCCAGCATTGCACTGGATAATAGATGGAGCAGAATCTTAACCTGGGTCATTGTACATCTACAACCTAGCCTTTGCTTGTGTGCTTTTTATTATATTGTCATTCCCCTCTAGGGGAAGCTAAGGACAGTCATTGTCAATTGAAATTCTATCAGACGTGAAGATCAAGGAGGCAAGGGGCTTTTAGGATAGGTGATATGAAAACTTCTAGATATGAAAACTGAGGTCAAAGAGATTGATAGAGTTCAGTGTGGAGCAAGGATTTTTGCTCTGAAACCTGTTAAAGAGATTCACCTCATGCTGTGAGATACCATCACTATATTTGTCAGTGTGTACTTTGTTTTCTTTATTGGATTTGTACATAAATAACTTAAAACAATTTGTGTGGATTGATTAATTAGTGGGATATAACTCCCTCCTCCAATCAGTTATATTCTCATGTTTTGGCAGATTTTAATCAATTTTTAGGTGAAAATGATATAGGCTTATGTTTATTTTCCTCCGTAATTTGGGAAGGACAGGGTTTACTCATGTAATCTCTCCCAAATCAGTGTTTTTGCCGTCTTTGTAGTCACAATCATATTTAGTTAGAATACACTTTACAGAATTAAGTTTTAAGTTAGAGATGGGCACAAATTGTGTAGTTGCTCAAAGTTCACGTGGATATTCAGAGACAGGACCTCCAAAACTTGAATTTTCATTAGCTTTGCTGTTTATGGTACCTCTTATGAACATAGGTGTTGTTCATTGTCCAGACTGTTATGGTCACCTCCCTCCGTGTGCCTCGGGAAGAACTCTAAGGTGATAAGGGAAGGCAGAGAGATTGGGGTGTTATTTTGCTACAGATTTTCCTTGTTATTCTGAATTGGTGACGTATAATAAGAAACTGGACATGAAGTGAGTTTTAACTGGAGCTCAGGTCTAGGAGCAGTTTCCTTTTCCCCAACTGCAGTACACATATACTTGCATATACTGGAAATAGAGGAGATGACAAAGGGAGAAGTTTGGGGGTAAACATGGTACACTCTGCCCAAATACTAGTATAGCTTTGCAAATGTTTTATATTGTATAATGTCCACTGAGAATATTTATTCTCCCCTTCTTGCCCTGAGTATAGTATTAATTTGATGAATGTTTTTTATACTTCTGAAAGTCCTAATTCTCTATTGGCATTCACTTGGTTGTGTTTTTATTTCTTCTTTTGTCTCAAAAGATGCCATTGGAGCAAATACTTCTCATTTTAATCACTTGTGAGGATTTCAGAATAATCATTTGAGTTAATTGGAATTATTCTAGGTTATTACAGAAGCAGAAACTTACAAAATATAAACTTGTGTTTCAATCATATTTACTGCAGTTAATTACAATTAGTGGTTTTATATTAAATGTAGTAAACAATAAAGGAAGAGATGGGTCTTTTTTTTTTTTTTTTTTAGAAAAATGAGTTAGATCTAGGAAGAAATGCTTGTCCTGGAAATAAAGTCAAAAGAAAAGTACCTGAGTACTTTAAAATATTAATAATAATAATAACCAGAATGTCTTTTAGAATGATTACTCTGGAGATAAATTTTGAACTATTCTTTTGGCATTTTTTATTTTATCAGAATATTTATTTCCTGCCATGGATTGGATTGTTAAGTAATTGATTTCAATGAGGATGTCATGTTTTTTATTTTTCTATGTGAGTTTCTTTTTAGCAATCAATTGCAACATATCTGCAAGGGCTTATATAAATATATATATATATTTTAAGTAAAAGACTCATTGTTATCTAGTTTCTTAAATAAAATATTTAGAATTATTTATTCTTTTTCTTATTAAGGCCTTGCTTCAGAGTTTGGAGTTCGAGGTTATCCAACAATTAAGCTGTAAGTTAAGTGTTGTATGTTTATATGTGTATTTTTTATTAGTTCACTCTGCTTACGTTTTAGTACATTCATTTCTAGTAAAATTTCACTGGCGGATTGAGGATTGGGTTCAGCTGCCTTTTTTTTTTTTAAGATAAAATTTGTATTCAAAGGAGAGGAATGCTCTTCATTTTTAAGTCAATACATTGTTTATGGCTGATTCAATAAGTGTGTTTTGAGTGCTTACTGTGTGACATGTCCTGGGCAAGACATGATATACAGTCATAAATTATGAAATGTCTCTTATTCTTGAGATGCTCAAGTATGTATTCTGCTTTCTCTCTGTAAATCCTGTCTCCTAACAGATTTAATGATTGTATGATCAAATTTACTTCATTAGGGATAAAAGACATGAAGGGAATCAAAATTGATGGTCATTAAGTTTAATTTGTAGGTAATTGATCAAGTCTAACAGAGTGTACAAATTGGAAGAAATGGTGTGATAATTCTAAAGAACTTTTATTTAATTTCTCAGGATATTCATTGCCCTTATGTTGGTAATGTGGATAGGTGAGGAATTGTTTTAAAAGTTATTTTTATAATGAAAGTTTTTTTTCAGTATTTTAAAATCTCAAATATCAAAATTTGAGTAACTTAAATTCATTATATATTTGGTATTATGTTGATTTCTTTCTTTCACCTTTTCAAAATGTTTGCTAAGCCTCTTTTACTTTTTGAGTTTCATTTTCCTTTCTTTTGTGTTTAATTATAGGTGTTCTGTTATACTTCCTAATTTTCTTTTTGGTAATTTCTGTTAATTAGACACACATCAGCAGGCTTTTGAAGAATTATCTAAATTTTTAGAAAAGTAATTGTATGTAATTTTTATGGTACATATTAGAGCATATGTTAAATAACTATGATATTTGTTGTTTAAATTTGAATGGCTTTACTAAAATACTCTTAATTTCCTCCTTTTGACAGATAAGATAGAATCATAGTGCTTTGAAGCTCTTTACCATGAATGTGTAGATTACTCACTTTTCAAAAGGCGTAGGCTCAGTGTAATACAGAGTCAAATATTTTGTATAATTTATTAGAATGCAGCCTTTTCCTATATATTTTGAGTTGCTGATCCTCTGAAGCCAGTTGCCTGCTATATTTTACATGACTATACTACTTGTAAAAGTCTTCTGCAATTACTATTTCATGTACTTTAAGTTTATGCTATAATAGTTATTAACATTAACTATTAAAATTTAAAATAATTCATGTTCTTTTATTTATTTACTTAAGATTAAAGGGGAACTTGGCATATAATTACAGAGGACCACGTACAAAAGATGATATTATTGAATTTGCTCACAGAGTATCTGGGTAAGTTCTTATCAGGAAAAACCTGTATTTAACACTAACATTTGAAAATTAGATATATCGGAATAAACCACTTAGAATGCACATATTTTAGGGACTTAAATAAGAAGTATTTGTTTCCTGATTTATTTATGGAAGGTAGTTATGTAGCTTAAGCAAAGAGATATTTTAAAGAGATAGTGTTTTGTATTACATATTTGTTAATCTCACATTTAAATTCACTTTGTGTATAGAAGAAATTTTCTAAAGTGAATTTTAATATATTTTCAAACTTTGCATTACTTACCAGGCAGTCCTCCCTCATTCATGGGTGGTACATCCCAGAACCCCCAGCAAATTCTTGAAACTGTACATAGTACCACACCCTGTATATGCTGTGTTTTTTCTAACACATCTTTACCTGTGATAAAGTTTAATTTATAAAATAAGCACAGCAAAAGATTAATAATAGTAACAAATAATCAAACAGAAATTCTAGAAATATACTGTAATGATGGTTATGTGAATGTGGTGTCTTCTTTTTCTCAATATCTTATTCTACTTTTACCTTTTCACTTAAAGCAAATTCTATAAGGCTTATCTCTGGTATCCAAATTTCCAACATCACTACTCTTGCACATTGAAGCCATTATCAAGTAAATTAAGAATTATTTGAACACAATCACTGTGGTACTTTCACAGTCCATCTGACAATGAAAAGGGCCACTAAGTGACTAATACGCAAGTAGTCTATACAGCATCCACATGCTGGAAAAAGGGATAACTCACACCCTAGAGAGGGTGAAGTGGGACTGTGTGAGATTTCACCACACTAATTAGAATGGTGCACAACTCAAAATTGTTTATGCTGAAATTTTCTTACAACCTAATTATTGATTTGAAAGTGATATTTTTTTTAAAAAATCCATCTTGCTTAGGAATAATAATTTAATGTGATTATCTATGGTTGTAATTATTTAATGTGATTATGTGGAACCTCTTGAAGGGAACATTTATCAAGCTAGGTTAACAAACATTGACTTTAAAGCATTTGAGCTTGACTGGATATATTGATATTCCTAATAGCTTTATTAGAATAAGATTGATTTTATTATGTGGTATGATATTGTCTCAAATTATTTGAGAAAATTCACAAAATTTGAATATTTTTGTAGAAGTTTAGGATGCTTTCTGGTGTATTTATTTATTGATTGCATGTTTTATTTCCTTTCTTTGCTTTGTAAATAAATTTTGAAATAACTTTTATATGAAGGGAATGTTTTGGGGAATGGGCTTTACTCCCCCATGACTTATTAGTCTACAGGTTTTGACGGTTTTTAATGCTTTTTGGTTTAAGCTTAAGAATGGCTTCTCCTGATGTAACTTGGGTTGACTTTATTGCAACTGAAATTTCAGGAGTCAGTTCTGGAGTTGCATCACTTGCTAGTTAATTACTGAGCATTAGAATAGAGATTGAGGGAAAGTGATGCAATGAATCCCAAGAATTGTGCATTTTGAAAATGTTTCCTTTTGCAAAGTGTTTTCTGTTCCTTTTATGAATTTTGTGGGGTGAAAGTCTGACAATATATACCATTTTAAAAAGATAATTCTTCTTTTAGTTATGTAATTACATTTATAGGTGATATGTTTTATAATAATTTTGATGTAATTCATTTCTGTTTGCTTTTGAAAAATACTAACAAAGCTGTAGAGTTCTGTTTTATATCTACAAGGTTTTTATGCACTATAATGCATACTATTTTATTTTTTCTGAAAATAATTAATAATCTGTTCTGGGAACTTGTCAGGTTTTAACCTCTGTAGATTACTTAGAAACTAACATTTAAATTGACTGAATATTATATAAATATTTTTAAATGCCGTATACTCCTGGGATGGTATTTCACAGTATGTTTTGTGAATGTTCTTTTAAAAGGGGGAAAACATTCTCATGTGAATTGTTTTGTTTTTAACTAAGGGCTGTAAATAGATGATAGTTCTGTTTTTACCTATCAAAATGTTGGCAGTGGTGATATTCTCTGAAGAGATGTATTTGAAACTTGTTTTCCAATTGGTAGATTAAATTGTAGGTGTATATATATTGTCAATATGTGGAAATAATCATAGTCATGGGTTGAAGCTTTATTTGCTTTATGGATTTGGGGATAATGAATTAATATATTATTAAAGCTTTTTAACTGTAGACATGACCAGCCCTCATAAGTAGGAGTAGAGTAAATTATGTACTATCTTTAGTTCATACTTGTTTTGTTTTCACACAGAGCTCTAATTCGGCCACTTCCAAGTCAGCAGATGTTTGAACATGTGCAGAAGAGACATCGTGTATTTTTTGTTTATATAGGTGGAGAATCACCTTTGAAAGTATGAAATTATTTCTTGATCTACAAAAACATATGATTATAATTAAATTTGCTTAATAGTTAAGACTTAGTCAGAGCCTCAAAATTTACTCCATTTTTACAGGAAATCTTTTAGTTCAATCTTAAGTAATTTTTTGTAATAAAAACACTTTCTTGGATACCTTCTGTGGTGTTTGCTGCTCAACAGAAGTTGGTAAAAACATCGGTAGATGCCACCTGCCGTAGTGTTTCTTTCATTACTTACGTGGTTATTTAAAATTCACATTGCTTTTTAGCATTGTACATCTTTAAGACTACAAATTGCAGTGTGAATATCAATTCTCTAAAGGCAAAAGGTCGTTATTGTCTTAAGTTATTTTATGTGTATGTGTGCTCACACATATCTTCCTTATAATCATCACTGTCATTATTATACATTGTTAATCTAACTTAAATTAATATATTGAATCAAGTTTAAAATTAAATATCAAATAAACAATCAAATATATTTGGAGGAGGATAAAAACACTTGGTTACAATTATCTTTTGCCCTAGAAACAACTCATTTCATTTGCTTGTATTTCATCTTTTCACTGAATGTGCTAGCAAATTGCAACACTACTACTTACTACATAAGGTAGCTCTGATTGTTTAATGAATAATAAATTTTGATCTTTTGATATTCTAAAAAGGCCTTTTTTTCCTCTTTATATTGTTACAGGAGAAATACATAGAAGCTGCTTCAGAATTGATTGTTTATTCATACTTCTTTTCTGCTTCAGAAGAGGTGGTTCCTGAGGTAACATTTAAAATTGTATTTTAATGACAGTTTTATTTTTTAATTTTACTTGATTTTAACTGATTTATTTATTGTGAGGCATAGAGTAAACATGTTTACTCTTTACTGCTGGTGACAGACTGCTTATTATTAATAAACAAATATCACCAGATTCATGAAATTTAGGAATTATTATTATAGTTTTTTTTTCCTCTTTAAATAACAAAGCTGGTAACAAATGATATCTCACACTCTAAGGTTGTTCATAAGTAGTAGATTAACTTGGGTCTGTGCACATGCTTGTGTGTTATACATGAAGTCTACTGTTTGGATCCTAAGATAGCAGTTCTTGGTAAACAAATCTATAAACAGGATCTCATAAATTCTGTAAAACAAAAAAGCAGCAGTGTGATAGTTGGGACATAGGCGGGTGAGATAGTTGCTGTAAATTGGTTAATTAAGAAATGTTTATATGAGAAAAAAATAGGTAAAAAGGACTTAAGACGATGTGAAAGAGTCGTGCAAAGATAATACAAATACCAGGATAAGAACATACCCAGCATATCAGAGGAACCAAACAATAGGCCAAAGTGACTGTGACGATGTGAAAGAGGAGATAGGAGTGGGCACTTACAGGTGATGAGGCTAAGGTTGATGGAGAACATGGTTTGATACTCATTTTTTTTTTTTAATGTAGACTCTCTTTTTTTTAAAAAAAAATATATATTTATATAAAACAGCAGAATGCATTACCACTCTTATTACATATATAGAGATCAATTTTTCATATCTTTGGTTGTATACATAGTATACTCACACCAGTTTGTGTACTCATATCTGTACTTTGGATAATAATGACCATCACATTCCACCATCATTAATTACCTCATGCCCCCTGGCCCTTCCCCTCCCACCCCTCTGCTCTGTCTAGAGTTCGTCTATTCCTCCCATGCTCCCCCTCCCTATCCCACTATGAATCAGCTTCCTTATGTCAAAGAAAACATTCGGCCACCCTGAACGCGCCCAATCTCCTCTGATGCTCATTTTAAGGACATCTGTGCTAAATGCAGACTGAATTGTAAATTGGATACATAGGAAAGAAAATCCAGGGAGGTCAGTTGAGCTTTTGTAGTAATCTCCAGAGTTTGGGCTTGGGGGTTAGTAAAGAACTGGGGGAAGTGAAAGGATTGGTGTGTTTAGGAGGTAGAATTGTCAGGGCTTGATGTGGAGGTAAAAGGTTGGACTTAAGGTGAGCCCTGAGTGTTTGGTTGGAACACCACAGTCAGTGGTGGTGGTATTTATGAGCTTGGGGAATGTTGGGAAGAATGGTTGGGAAGTAGAATAGTGATAAAGAACTTGAAATTGTTCTTTTTAATTTGATTTGGCGTAACTTGTCAGGCATCTGATTTCAAGTGTTAAATATAACAGTTGGATATAGAGGTCTAGAGATAAGTCAAGGCTGCATGAATAAACTTCGTAGACAGGGGATGCAATATTTTAAAGAAACAAGTAGTCCCAGAACCCAAAGACAGCAAAGAAAAATGAGTAGAAATAACCAATAAAGTAGGAAAACAAAGGAGTAAGTAATTGTGTCACCTGCTTAGGAAGTAATCAAGGGGAGGAAGTAACCACAGTGTCCACCTGGATGTGGTTGTTTTTGAGAGGAGTAATGGGGACAGATATTATATGGTGTCATTTGAGAAATCAATGGCAGATAAGAACATGGAGACCACAGTATGAAAATTTTTGCTTTGCAGGGTACCTGAGAAATTTGACAGTAACAAGGGAAACATGAAGGATATCAAAGGAGTTTTTTTTTTAAACTAGTATAAGTTATCAAAATGTTGAAATATTTTTATTTTCACAAAGGTAAGTCATATTATACTTGTAAATATTTTTAAAATGTCTTAATGTTTAAATATTTTGGTGTAAGAAGATTACAGACTTACCTAGAAGCTATGTTTAATGTTTCCTGCAATGTATATGCAGGTGTTTATGCTATAAATATGTACTCTGAACTGATTTTCAACTCCTTAGAGTACCGCAGACAAGTTTTGGTCAATCTAAACTCACTTTTAGTTTATGTAGTTAGGTGTAATTCAAGTTATTTTGCAAGGTATTCTTTGTTTATACTTTTACTTTTGGCAGACAGGGGAAGATGGAATGGAAAAAGGGCCAACTTTGCCATCAGATCTCAAACAAGTGTCTCAAAAGGTTACGTTTACGTATGGAATGCCAATATGTGATATAAAGCCTAAAATGAACTTGAACTAGAACTTCTAATTGTTTGTTATCTCCTAATTCCAATGGAACATTCTTTAATATTAGAGAGTTTGTGGTGAATCCTTATCTATAGAGTCTTCTTAGCACTTTCTCTTAGACACCAGGGCTCTGAGTAGGCACAGATAGCATCTGCTACATGGGCACACTTGGTTATTATGTATTACGGTTGATGTTGTTATTAGCTCTGACAACTAGTTTGTTTAAGCAGTTTTAAATTATTCTTGGAAATATCAGTCTTTGTCATCTCTTAGTTCTGAGTATCTAGTTGGCAAAGAGTGCTTGGGGAAATAATGGTTATTGCAAAATATTATAAGGAGTTTTACTTCAGTAGAGAAAAATCTAAAAAGGGCTAAGTCCATGATTTTTATAGTTCATCCATATTTTGAATATTAGTGTTTTGCCAGAGTTTTATTACCTTTACAATTAGGATTTATGAAAATTCTAGTTGGTGTTGTAGGAGGATAAGAGGGGTGAATTAAGATAGTTTCTGACTTCAGAATACTTAAATGTGTATGGAGAAGAGTGACATGTAGACAGATGACTGCAGTATAAGATAGTGAGTTTAAAGGAGCACAGGGGAGAAAAGTAGATTGAAGTATGTGATCCTGGATAGGTACAAGTCTTCAGACTACTTTAGTCGTGTTCTAGGACAGACCATTCATATGTCTTTGAAAGAGAGACATGCTGAATGTTGAAAAATTATTTCATACATCTGTGTGGGTCAGTTGACAAGAGCAGGTAAATGGGGCATGTGGATTATAGAGCCCCACCTAAGAGCTTTACCACTGCCTGTAAGTAGGTGTTTTTTAAATTTATTTATTTTTTCTGGTGCTATATCATTTTTTTTAGTGGTAATGTAACCAAGTCATTGTATCTTATCTTCTCCTTCCCTTTATTTGTAATTACTTTCATTTTGCCATGCTCATAATAATTCTCAGTGGCTTTATCTTCTGATCTCATTCTGATTCTCTACTATAATTTTACTCCTTTCAAATTAGTACCATGTAGGTATAAGAAGCAATTACTTCCTGAATGAATTCATTACTATTGAGACTGTTGTAAATTGCTTATAAAACACTTTATAGTTTAAACATGCTCTCATTCATTACTTAATAGAACTCATAAGTGCCCTGTGGGGGGAAGTGGTCTGAATGTCCTTATCTCACAGAGGAGAAGGCAGATTCCTCTAGAAAAAGTGTTTGGCTCATTATCACACAACTGGTGAGAGGCTGGGAAGATCAACCCAGATGGGCTGATTGGCACTGCCCTTGCTGTTCTGCTGAGTGCTGTGATTCCCATGATGGTACCTTTAGGTCTGTTCTCAGTTTTAAGAATAAATCCATTGCTTTCACCATTGTCAACTGGACAGTGTGTGTAAGGAAATTCAGACACAATCTTTAGGTGAATCTTGGATTGATGCTACTTTTTTAACTTTGAAATGTTTTGATAACTAAATTCCTAACTTACCTTTCTCTTGGGGGGGGGGGTTGTGTAAGCTTGTGCAATGCACACTTGGTATCTTTCAATACTTGAAACCATAGCTATCAATTAAAATTTTTTAGTGATAAAAGTTATTTACATTTCTGATGTTTTGCAGTATGTGACCCTAAAAGAGGTGCCCGCTGTGCTTGTTTTCAAAGATGAGAATTACTTTGTTTATGATGGTAAGTTCCAAAGTTTTAATCCATGCAGAACATTTTAAAATTATATGTTATATATTGTCTATTATAGGAGGTGTTGATAAGATTTTTTAATAGTTGAATGACTAATGTGTTTTTGCCCTTCAACTTTAGTTTTTCCATTTCTTATACTTTTATTCTGAATTTAGAATAAAAAAAATTAAAAAATAGTAATTTTTTGTCAAATTATATGACATTTTGAGAAGTAAACCATATGCAATTTCTATACATTACTTTACAAAAATGTTCAGAATTAATTTTAGCCAATACCTAATATTTCAGATATATAAAAAGATGAAATAATAAAACATCTTCTGTAGTAAAGCCTTCATAAATTCCTTTCCAGCTGCATCTCTCCCTCATCAGAGAAACCCATTCATTGAACAAATACTTGATCTGTTTTAAAAAGTATTATTTTGATGTCAGATGTACATTATAAAGAGAATGATATGATGAAATCCTACATACTTATCAGCAAGGTTCCCCCCCCCCCCC
>NW_025999991.1:2822017-2831917 GCF_001458135.2 Marmota marmota marmota | reverse complement strand
CCCCCCCCCCCCAAGCACAGAACTAAAAAATCTAACTAAAGGAAAACCTAACCCTCTTTATATATTAAAAACAAACAAACAAAAAACCCCAAGAGACATTTTATAAACTCCTGAAAAATAGTAGCTGCAACATTGTTTAAAATAGCAACATAAAAAATGGTAAACTGAGTTGAATCCCCTAACATATATAATAAAATTCATAACCCATTTACTTGAAGCACTATACAAAAGCAGGAACAGAATCTCTAATATATGACAGTTAAAGACATAACATGATGCAGAGAGAGTTAACTTTAGCCACTTTTTCTTTTTTTTTTCTTTTTTATTATTTTATTTATTTTAATTAGGTATATATGACAGCAGAATGCATTTTGATTCATTGTACACAGTTGCAGCACAGCTTTTCATTTCTCTTGTATTTATCAAGAATACAGACAACAGTAAATGTTGGTGAGGATGTGGGGAAAAAGGCACACTCATACATTGCTGGTGGGGCTGCAAATTGGTAGAACCAATCTGGAAAGCTGTATGGAGATTCCTTACAATACTTAGAATGACCATCATTTGACCCAGCTATCCCACTTCTTGGTCTATACCCAAAGGACTTAAAATCAGCATACTATAGTAACACAGCTACATCAATGCTCATAGCTCAATTCACAGTAGCTAAACTGTGGAACCAACCTAGATGCCCTTCAGTAGATGAATGGATTAAGAAACTAGTATATATACACAATGAAATATTACTCAGCATTAAAAAAGAATAAAATTATGGCATTTGCAGGTAAATGGATGGAGTTGGAGAATATCATGCTAAGCGAAGTAAGCCAATCCCAAATACCAAAGGCCAAATTTTTCTCTGATAATTGGATGCTGATTCATAATGGGGCGAGGGCACGGGAGAAATGGAGGAACTTTGGGCAAAGGGGAGGGGGTGTTTTGGAGGGGGTTAGGGAGGGTGAATGGTGAATAGGTACAGGAAAGATGGTGAAATGAGATGGACATCATTACCCAAGGTACATGTATGACCGCACATGTGATGTGATGCTACATTGTGTACAGTCAGCAAGGTTTTTTACCACATTTACTTCAGCTGTTTTGGTTTTTTTTTTTTCCCCTTCTTGAAATATTTTAACGCAAATCCCAGTGTTATTTTATCACTTTGGTGCTTCATATACCAGTCTTTTAAAATGTGAGCCATATGTCTTAGATAGCCTCATGCTGTTAGAACAACTAGGATGATTATAATTCCCTAATACCATCAATCCCTACCCCCATGGTTCCCAGACTGCTGAGTACTATAGGTAGTGCACCTGACTACCTGGGACCCCAGGAGATAATTTAAATTTCAGGGGAAGGGGAAGAACAAGACATCTGTTGGACACTGCATAACTGCTCCAAGGTGAAAGTAAATGCAGTCTTAGCAGCTGTCTCAGTTAAAGTTTAACAAAAAATTGAGTTTCTCATTCTCACTAGCCAGTGACTTGTGGCTACTGTGTTGGAGAGCACAAATATGGAGCATTCTGTTCACTACCAGAACATGGTAGAGTGTGGTTGTTTTTCTTGTTGAATTATACTATGGAACAGAAAGGAAACCAGAACTAGTTGAGAACAATAGACTTTGAATTTCTCAATTCAAATGTAACAGAAAGAGTATCCAGTGAAAGAATGTTTTTAGTTAAAAGGAACATTTTCTTTTGATAGTCATATGAAAGTTGAGCATTTCTAATGTTAATTATCTTTAATTACAAGAACTGAATTTAGTTTCTTGTGGTAGAAGTGTATAGAGGGCATGCTATCTCTCTACTTAACCTGACGTTGTCCTTTTATCCTCAAAGTAATCTGTGAGGGAGTTAATATGGCAGATTGATTAATGTCCTAAAATTCAGGGCAGGTAACTGATAATGTTAGATGGTAGAGGCATGTACAATTAGTTTTTTATGTGGAGTGTTCAGTCATTCATTAGAATGTTTATTAAATATCTATGTTAGACATCAAGCTTAAAAAGGAACTTAAGAGGAACTTGCATATATGAAAAGAGAGGGAGATAGTTTGTTCTGTCTACTCTTTGATTATAGTTCTCCTTGTATAAGCATTTTCTATATATTATGTATTAAAATAATCATTTAAGATTAATATTCTTAGTAATTTACAAATTGATTAAAACATAAAGAGATTTTTCCCCCAAGTTAAAATATGTAGTCATTGGCATCAGTGTTGGTCACACAAATTTCTTACTCTCATCTTATATGAGTTTCTTAACAACGTAGAAAGCAACTTTTGTTTCTTTGTTTTTTGCGGGGGAGACATCAATTTAGATTTAGATTATTCTTTGAGTCTGCATAAGAAAGTACCCTATTCTCATTTCTCTGTGTTTTCAGCTGTGGAGACTTCTGTGCTTGAGACAGGATTAACGTGAGGTTTCTACATTTATAAAGGCCAAGCTTTTCTAACATGGAATGGATGGTATTTAGAGCCTGCTTGGAGCCTTCAGATAGACCAGGGGTTATCCTTTAAATATTTATTTTAATAATTATTGATAATATGTTTAGAAGCATTGGGTTAAGGTTTTAGGAGGATGGTTTATTTTCTAATGAGTTTCCAGTTTATCACTTTGAGAAATCTGTACAAAATTTACTTTTGACATAGAGTGAAGATTGTGGCCCAGAAAGCAACTTCTAGTTTTAGGTTTACTTTTCTGATTTGTAAGTCCAAATGCATAAATACTTTCAGATTTGCATTATACTACTTATTTTATATTTTGATAACTTGAAAATGTTTGTTTAGCAATGCAAGTGACATACCTTTCAAGAAGTCAGTATAATACAGTTTTCAGCCAGAATTATTGATAGGCTTTAAAAGATGTTTACAATTGGCTTTTTTTTCATGCAATTGTAATTACTTTAGAATTACTTGAATTATATTTTTAATCAGGATATAATATTTCTTTTGAATATTATCTTCTCTATCTGCTTTCCACAGGAAGTATTTGATGTTGGAAAAAAGCTGATATGCTCTGGTTTTATGTGTGTATTTAAGTTGTACATACAAAAAAGATTTCTAAACTAAGAAAAATTCATAAAATAGAGATGAGCAAAAAAAATGTAGTAAAAATGCCATCCATCATACAAGTGAAGGATAACCATTTAGGAGTACATTTATTTATTTATTTATTGAGAGAATTTTTTAATATTTATTTTTTTGTTTTCAGTGGATACAACATCCTTTATTTTTACGTTTTTTATGTGGTACTGAAGATTGAACCCAGCGCCTCGCTCATGCCAGGCGAGCGCGCTACCTCTTGAGCCACATTCCCAGTCCCTATGCTTTTATTTTGTCCTTTGTTACTATCTTGTTTAACTTTGCAAAGTTAGTTATAATACTCATTCATTTATATTAAAATTTATTAAATTTTTAAAATTTATAAATCATCCTTCCTAGCATGTACCAATATGTACCTATTTTGATTTAGGGCATTTCAATTGTTTTTCTTACTTCAAATTATTTTTTGTTGTTTTAATGATGCTTTGTGCTTTAATCTTTTTGTATATCTGATTGCTTGCTTACCATAAATTTCTAAAAGTACTATTTATGGATTTAAGATTATATTCTTTGTCAGATATATTATATGTATTGTCAGATTAAAACATTGCAACCTTGTTTAACATATTGGTACTACAATTGAGTCACTTTGTTTTGTTTTTAAGAATATGAAGATGGTGACCTGTCAGGATGGATCAACAGGGAGAGGTTTCAGACTTACCTTACTATGGATGGCTTCCTCTTGTATGAACTTGGAGACACGGGTAATAAGCATATGTACAGCTCTTCATTACTCTTTGGGATTCCTTAATTGACTAAAATCGATTTCTAAAAGAAATGGATCATTATCTCCATTTCATGAAGTAAACTTGAATGTTAGTACTGCTTTTGAGAATAGAAACTTATTACCAAATATACTTGTGGGGGGCAGGTCAAAGATTAGCTAAATACAGGGCTTACTAATCAAACTGATGACAGGAAGTCAAAAGGTCTGGATAGGAAGGGATTTGAAAAAGTTATCTACCAAGAGGCTATCCACAGGAGGCTGGTTTTGTATAGGAGTTGAAGTAAAACTTATCAGAACCTTATTATAAGGTCTACTTGTACTTATGGTGGGTGGGGGAATGAATCAAACTGGCAATTTCTTAAAGTTACATGATTAAAAATGACAGACAAAGCAAATATGAACATAAAAATGGAAGTTATAAGAAGTTAATTACATAGTTTTATAGATGCAAACTGCAAAACTTATAAGTTTTAAGCAGAATCGTTTTGTAAATATACAGCATGAGAAATCATGGCTTCTCTTGCCATTTTTGTTTTAATTCACAATGTTAGGATTAAGCCTTCTGTAAATAGCCTAGTGTCTGGCACATTATTTGGCACTCAGTAATTGGTAAATTAACATGAAAAACTGTTCCTGTGTTTCTTGAATCTTTTTCGTACATGGGAAGATCCCATACATGTTGTAGACATTGTGAATAAAGGAAACTAATGAGGCATGTAAAAACTAAGAAGCACATGGTAAAAAAGCAAACACTGAATAGTAAGTGAAATATTTTAAGAATGGAAATAATCACTGTGAACTAATGTTTTCAGCGGAGTGTTAAAAGTATTGAAGATTGTGTGGACTTTAGAGATGTGTGTAAGTAACATTGGGGGCAATAGAAGCCATGTGTAGTGTGAGGAGGATGTTGAAAGACTATTAACTTAATCTTGCTTTGTATACCTGCTCTGAGCCACATAGTATCCCAGTGTTTTTGTGTATATAATCTCATTTTCCTCCCAATGACTCTATAAAATAGATACTAATTTCTTGGAGTAAACTGAAGCTTGCTGAAGTTATTACATAGCTAAGACTCAACTGAACCTTACCATTGCTCTCCCAGGGCTTGAATAGTGCCAAGAACATAATGTCCAGCACTGATGATTATATCATGCTAATCCTCCTAGAGCTTAATCACATACATTTGATTCATGTTCTATTTAAGATTAACATGAGACATTTAATTCTGTTTATTATTACTGGCAAATAGGCTACATAAAAACCATCTTACTGTTACATTCATTTTCTTTTTACTAACAACTATAACAATTCTTAGTAAACTTTTTACCAATTCACTTCTTATGGTTTCAGCTTTTAATAGATTTACTATTAACATTTTGTGAGTGAGTGCTTGGAGAGAAATTATCACTTGAAGTTGACTAATTCACTGATTCTCTCTGATTCAAATGCATGTTATACTATAATGTGCTAGTTTAAGGAAGTTTAACATGTACGATAATTGTAATTAAATTTTAAAAACATTTTTTGCTATAATTCCTTACTCTCAATGAAAATGATAGTTTAAAAGTTGTTTAAAAAGAGTTATTGAACTTAGATATGTCATTCTTAATTTCAGGAAAGCTTGTGGCTATTGCAGTTATTGATGAGAAAAATGCATCAATTGAACATACCAGGTATAGTTGCCTTGAAATAGTTTTAAGCTTCTAATGTCATCTAATTCAGACTACATGTGGCTTTAAATCAACTTGATACAGTAGTATTTTACTTTTGCTACTGCTCTTAAACAAGGTGGAAGATATTTGATACTTATATGTTTCAAGTGAAGAATTGAAATATTTATGTATTTGTTCTACAGATTAAAGTCAATTATTCAGGAAGTTGCAAGAGAATACAAAGGCCACTTCAGTAGGTATGTGCTTACATTCTGGAAGATTTACTTATTTTTGTTTAGTTTTATTTTGTAATATAGTAAAGCAAAAGTGGTAGTATAGTTTGAGCATCCCTAGTCTGAATATTGAAATGCTCTAAAATATAAGACTTTCTCAGCTCTGACATGTCACTTCAAATGGAAAATCTCACATTTGACTTCATTTGATGGGTAACAGTCAAAATGCAAGTGCACTTAACATATTGTGTCGTATTCCCTTCAAGCTGATTGAGGTGTGTATGAAACAAATGAATTTCATTTCTGGATTTGGGTTCTGCCTCCCATATATTTTATTATATATATGTAAATTTTTCAAAATGATAAAAAAAAAATCTGAAGCATGACTGGTTGTGAACATTTCAGGTAAGGGTGCTCAGTCTGTATTCTGGACTTCCCAAGGTAAATCAGGGAACTGAAGTAAATGGTAGCTTGTAGCATTTCAGAGTTTTCTGGATCTTGAAATTGATTGATAGTGTGTCTTACAAGTTAGGAAAAGAATGCAGCCTTATTTATAATTTGTATCATACCTGCTTCCTTATAGTATTGAGACAGGTTTTATGGAAGGAAATAGATGCTCAGATATTCATAAATTTGAGGTTATGTTACATGAGCTGTCAAAAGTTAGAACAAAACTATAAAGATAATTGTAACAAGAACTCAAAGAATAACAATATAAAAATGTCATCAGAAATACTTTTGCTATTTGCCAAATCATTCTGTATGTTGCTGTCAAAAAAGACTGTGAGGGTCTGGAGTTGTGGCTCAGTGGTAGAGCGTATGCCTAGCATGTGTGAGGCACTGGGTTCAAAAATAAAAATAAATAAAAATAAAGGTATTGTGTCCATCTACAACTAAAAAAAAATGTAAAAAGACAATGTGTATTTTTATATTATTTGATTTTTATTACCTTATTCCAAATCTAGTGAAAGGTTAGTAAGCCTACAAAATACACAGTATGTTTTAGAGTAAATAGGTATTTTATCTTAAAACATATTTCTGTTAGACAGGATTTTATTTCCATGCATCTAACCATTTATAAATGGAGATGTCTTAGAATTTGTTAGTGCTACTCATATATTTGTCTCAAAATCCAGTAGAAGTCAGATTTTCTATATATGTATATTATGTGATTCATTCAGTAGATATTTACAGCTTATGTACTTATCAAGCCCTGAAGCTGTTTGTTGTATTGGTTGGCTTTTTAAATTTTTTTTAAATATCATGCTCTTGGTTTTTGTTGTTGTTTGTTAGGGATTTTCAGTTTGGCCACATGGATGGAAATGACTACATCAATACCTTGCTGATGGAGTGAGTAAAGTGCTGGGTGATTTTGCTATCACATCTTTAAATTTGTTTTTGAGAGATAGGTTTAACAGTTAAAAAAAAAAAATCTGTTGGTATATTCTGATGACAGCAGTCTTCCATTATTTTACTTTAGTTTCTAAATTCTGTATATGAAACTTACTGTGTTTTAATATTGCTGTATACTAAAAATATTTGTCTCCCAGCTCAGTGTTATAATTCATACTATTCTGAAATGACATTATTCAGAAACTCTGACTTACATACTTTAACAAGTTCATTTTTAATAGGTAGTTATAACTATTAAATATAAAATTTTGAACATTCAAGAACTGCAATTATACAAGAATTTATTTTAATAGATTAAAATAACTATGTAGGAAAAAAATGCGATTTTATAATTATTTAACCTAGTATGTTTTTGTAACTATTTGATATTAACTCTCTCATTCTAATAAGGATTTGAGAGTAGTTTGCCAAACTATGTTGTGGACCAGATATAGAATATAATGAAATCAAGAGAATGAAAAAGCAAAGTTTCTCTGTAGAGTATTTGAAATAGTTGACCCTAAATTTTTTAATACTCAAAGTGGAAAAACAGTTTTTTTATGCTCTCCCATTGTTATAGGATACCTGTTGGTTTTAGGAGGTGTATGGTTGACCTCATCAACCTAAGAGAAGGTTATGAAGGGGACACTCTGCAATAGAATTATATTTTCATGTCCCAGGATACAGTTTGCCTTGTTGAGGGTTCCAAATACACTTGAAAAATACATGTGTTCTGATGTTGTTGGGTAAAGTTCCTACACAGTGTGACAAAGGGAGAACAGAGAATTTGCAATAGTGTTTTCTTGACTATGTATGATAAGGTACATGCAGAATGCTAGGCTTGAGTTATCTCGTATAATTTTTGTAGCATTGCCCGCTTTGTTCCAAATGAAAAATGTTGTGTGTGTGAAGCTTAGTTACTTGCCTGACATACTGCAACTTTCAGGGAAAGCTCCAGATTTGAACATTCGAAGTGGGTCTCTAGAGGCCACACTCTTAGCCTGATTTTCTGAATGCTGTGTAGCTAAGGTGGGTTATGTATGATTAACAATGATGGTATTTGAAGTGGACTTACGACAAGGAAGACTCTGTCCCAGCAATTGACATATCATATATCATAATGTTTATCTTTACATTTAATCATGATTACTCAGCTCTCTGTTATACTATACATTAGAATGTTTTTCATATAATTTAACTTATATAATAAATTATATATTATTTCATATAATATAATTTAATTTCAAATTGATACACAATTTGAAATTTTCTTTTAGGTAAAAGTAGGTAAAGCTATTGATACAGCTCCCTTTTTCTATAATTATTGAGATATAAAAATTCCAGAATATTTGTTATCAATATGTTTAATGTTTATTTGATTTCTTTTTATGTTTTCAGTGAATTGAAAGTCCCAACTGTAGTTGTACTGAACACATCAAACCAACAATACTTTGTGCTAGATAGACAGATTTCAGATGCCAAAGACTTGATCGAGTTCATTAATAACATTTTGGATGGCTCAGTAGAAGTAAGTGGTTCAGTTCTCTTTCAGAGGAATGACAGGAAGTAGAAGAGAAGCAAGTTGTTTTCATACTTCTGATTCTGAAAGGAATAGCAGGCCCTTGCTGAGGGGTGAGAGGGAACATTCTTCCATGTGATGGTCTCTCCTTTCATAGGCATTGTCACATTCTCTCAGATATAGAAGATCTTCTATGGCAGTAGCTAACAGGTGGGAATGCCCCATTGGAGGGTAATTTGGAGACATTTGGGGTGCCACAGTGATGGGGGAGGTGATACTGGCTTTTAGAGTTGGCTCTGGATGCTCAGAGGTCCTGTATTGTGTGAGGTAATCCCTGACTCTAAATACTGCTTAGTACCAAAAGGACCATTGAATTAAGTTATGAGGATGAGTTTTCTAGGAAAATTTGTGAAGAAGACTACAGTTTCTTAAGAGGTAAGGATATTCATTAAGAATCAAACCCCTGTGAAGAATTTCAGATATAATCTTATAAAATATATCTCAGAAATAAGTAAATAGATTGCCTTAGTAATGTATTGGTTTTTTGTTTTTCTATAAATCGTAAGTGGGTTGCCACCCTTAGCATTAAAGGATCATGTTTTTCCTTCCAGGTCACAGGTTGTAACTAGCACACATCTTAATAGACTCAAAGAAAATAAGAGACTTTATTGCTTTCATGAAGTTTAATTATTATTATTTTCTGTAGATTTTCATTTTCAGCTTTACACAAACCTTATTTGAAACATAATATGCATATCTACCTTGCATCAAAGTCGAGAAGTTTGTAAAACCCTCTTAATCACATAGTGGGAATTTTATGTTTGCAGAAATAGTATTTTGGTTCAAATGAAACTTGTCTGTATGAATGAGAACCCTTCCATTGTAAGTGAGCGGATGGCTTGAACTGTTTAATAACACAGAGATTATACTGGTCCTCATAGGTTGGTGATTCAGAGTGGGCCAGAGCTCTTGGATGGCTGAGAGCAGGGATTGGATTGATTTTCATCAGGAAGTTTTTTCTCTTTGCCTTTCAGCACTTCCTTTTGAACTTTATCCTCAGGGAGACTTTCCCCAAATGATAACAAAGGTATCCTATAGTAGTTCTAGTTCAGCAGTCCTAGATCTAAACTCAAAAATTGGGCATGCCTGGATTTAGGGAGTAGGTCAAGTTCAACTAAGCTGCATGGATTATGAATAAGAGAGAATGAAATTCTTCAGAAGAGAATCAGGTTGTGTTAACACAAGAAGACAAAAAAAAAAAAAAAAAAAAAAAAA